>NC_039262.1:5935950-5995017 GCF_003368295.1 Carassius auratus
GAAAGTTTTACCCTATTGACCGTTAGTTTGTTTGAATGTGTGCCAGTTTTGTTTGAACTCTGTGTCAGTAGCGTTGTTTGGAAGTTTATCACAGTTATAAGGTATGCTGGTGTGTGTTGTGTGTGTGTTATAAGGCTTCTCCCCTCCCATTACATTTATGAGCGGTGTATAAATGGGTCGGTGTGTTCTACATTTATATATATAATAACATTATTATAATTATATAATCCAAACAATTAAAGATTGAAAACACATTTTAATTATTTCACATTTATATATATATATAAACATTATATAATTTATATAATATAAAACACATTTTATATTTCACATTTTTATATATATATAATATTATAATATTAATATATTATATATATATATAATATATATATAAACATTATATAAATTATATAATATACATAATCTAAAAAACAATTGAACTAAGGTTGAAAAGCTTACTAAAGCAATCCACCTACCTTATTTAGACAGAAGCTTCAGCTTTGTGAGAAACGGGACTCCAGCTCCATCTGTCGGACTCTCTCTGAATGATAGCACACGGTTGATCCGCGCTCGTGCCCCAGGAGAGATACGGAGAGAGAGCGCGCCTGCAGGCGCGCGCTCGTGCCCCAGGGAGTGAGACAGAGACTTTGTAGTAAACAGTACAACAGAGTTTGAAAACACGTAGTTCTTTATATAATATACATATTCTAAGCTTGGAAAAACATTCCGTTCTTTTAAAAAAGGTTATAAATGAAACCGTTATAAAAAATATACTGAAACCGACTGTTTTCAGATAAAACGAGATCCATGTTTAGAGAGCTGAAAGGAGTTGTTTTCACATCACCTTCCTGACCCGCAAGTATTCACAGCGTCTTCGTTTGCACGCTACACTTCACTTTCTTCCGAATTTTACTACAAAATCATAATATCTTCAAAGACATTGCTAATTAAAACTAACGTATCTCACGAAGGAGTACCATGTTTTTGACAGTTTCTGACGGCTTGCATCTGTGAATTACGGTGGGCGAGCGGCTAGCATCTCTTTGTACCCGTCTAATTTATGACGACATGAGCGACCCTGGTTCAGTTTCCCACCTTTCGAACAAGTTCATTCATAGAACAAGGATGACACCTAGTGGTCACTCAACACCGATTTTCTTTCACAGCACCCCCTTATAAACCTATTTATACGCGTTACAAACCATCACTTTGAAGCAGAAAAACTTTTTGGACGACTCTCCAAGACATTTGCTTTCCAAGACAACGGATCAAAGTGAGTATTTTATCATTTCATGTTATCTGATGGTAGTGATATTAATAAAAAAAAAAAACAATTCATTGATCAAATTATGTTATGCTATCTTACAGTCTATGATGGTTTTTAAACCATATTTCATGACATTCCTGTAATTTTCTTCATGTTAAGCAGATTACACAGACATCTGCTGATAGTGTTATTTTAAAAAAACTATTCATCGATCAAAGCCTGTTATGTTATTTAAAAAAAAACTATTCATCGATCAAAGCCTGTTATGTTAATTTTACAGTCTATGGTGTCTTATTATTTCATGTCATTCCCCGTAATTTTCTTCATGTTAAGCAGATTACGCAGACATCTGCTGATAGTGATATTTTAAAAACTATTCATTGATCAAAGCCTGTTATGTTAATTTTACAGTCTATGGTGTCTTATTATTTCATGTCATCCCCCGTAATTTTCCTCATGTTAATCAGATTACGCAGACATCTGCCGATAGTGATATTTAAAAAACTATTCATTGATCAAAGCCTATTTTTACAGTCTATGACGTCTTTATGTCGTCTTAATATTTCATGTTAAGCAGATTACGCAGTCACATGCTGATAGAGATATTTTTAACAATATAAAGTATGTGTTATTTGATTTAATATCATGAATGAAAAAAAAACGAAAAAAATACTTTTAATTTGCAAATATGACGCCATCCTGTTAAAATACTTTTATTTTGAAAATATGACGCCATCCTGTTAAAATACTTTTATTTTGAAAATATGACGACGTCCGGTTGACGCGCGCTTAGTTTTGTCTGCTTCAATGCTATGTATACGGATTTCAGAAAAAAACAATTCTGCTCCGTTAAATCTACGTTTTGCCATCGCGTTATCCGTTGTCATCTATGAAGACGACATCGCGGGAGGTGTAAGCGTAACTAAGCGTAACTCAGAAAAACATTTTTCCCGTTTGCTAACTCTTCACAGTGAAACGACATATGAGGATATGATGGTGAAATGGCTCCCCCCGGTGAGTCTGGATGAAATGACGCCGTTATAGTGAAAATTGCGCCATCTGCTTGCGGTTTAATGTTATGACATCACGATTTCTTTGTCACAGTGCGTGTATGTGTGTGTGTGTGCTCCATTAAACTGTAAAATAAAAACCCTCTCCATGTGTTTGAAATCATAACACTTTTTATTTTTTATCTCAGGTTCAAATATTGAGCACCAAGCCTTTGACGGTATTAATACACGTAAGTACGTATTAACTATTCTTTTTTTATAAACTAAAATGAACGTATTTTAATTTTGTATATTATTAATTAATTTTTTTTTTTTTTTTTTTTATCATAATTTTTTTTTTTTTTTTTTTTTTTTTTATTCACAGAGGCCGCGATTGATCCAGACAGCGCAGCCGATGGTAAGACAAGATCCGTCTCCATAATTTTTTATGAGAAATCAAAATTTAAAATTTTTTTTGTTTATGAGGAATTTAATTATTTTTTTTTTTTTTTAGATTTTATCCAATTCATCACACAACCCGCCTTTCAGACAGTTATCGATCTCACGCAAGATGGCGATGAAGATCCCACCGTCAACGTAACAGACAACATCCCGCCTGATTCCGCTCCGGCCCACATCGAGAATCCAATAGGATCCTGCGACGAATCACTCCCCGGACCCGCTGACGAACCAGCGAGAAAGAAGACTAGAAAAACGAATCGCCCCACCTCTCCGGGCAGTCCTGGACCGTGTGACGAACCACCAAGAAAGACTTATCGTTTTACAGCGGTGGTCCGACCTGAACCGAACGGCGAACTTCCGAGAAAGGCTTATCGTTTTCCCCCGGCGATCAGTCCTGAGAGCCCTCCAGAGAGGAAAACTCTCTGTCCGGTACCACCGAACAGCCCCGCGACCAGTCCTGAGACCGATCTGTTTTATGGTAAGACTAACTATATTATTTGCATTTAAACCAGATGGTGTCAAACATTAAGATTTTTTTTTTAACATCCAGCAGACTCGAGTAGAAGCCATAAGGATGACGTGACTACCTGGGGCATGTCTCAAATCGATGCCTGGGACCAGAGTTCTTGGACGAGCGAGCGTGACGAGGTGTCTACCACCAACGTGGGTCAAACGCCATATCCTTCTCCCTCACCGTCGTCCGAAGAAGTAGAAGTGGAAGAAGTGCCGGCGCCTCAGCCGCTTGATGAATCATTCGACGATCTGCCTCCGTTTCATAGCCCCATTAATTCGATACAATCATTCGGTCAAGAGTTTCGCGACGCGCAGGTTGACATAAACAACAAATACGTCGAACTCCGCGACGTACAAGATGATATTAACAACAAATTGATCGCGTTGGGCAACGAGTCTCGCGACAGACAAATCGAAACCCTTAGCAGATTAGACGCGTTGCACGGTGAGCTCCGTGCGTATCACCTCGAGACACGCAGTCGATTCGATGCTCAGGATCGCTTTATTCAGGATCTGGCCAATGAAATATTCCAACGCGTCAATGCTATGAGATCGACGATCGATCGGCAGTTTGATAGAAATGATCGTGCGGTGACTCAATACCAAAGGGAATTGATGCTAATATTGCACCACCTCATTCTCACCATCGTATATGAGACCGCGGAGTCAAATTGAATATAGACGTATTCAGAGTAATTCTTATATTCCATCTATACTTTGTTTACATATAATCAGATATTTCAAGTATTTCTTATATCTCACGTCTGCTATGATTGTTTAAATATTTCATGTATGCTTTTTATACTTTGTTTTACATATATAATCCGATATCTGCTTTTATACTCTGATTTGTCATATATGCTTTTGTATTCTGATTTTGTAATAGTTCATGTATGCTTTTTTATACTCTATGAAATGTGTAATAGTTCATGTATGCTTGTTTTAACTCTATGATTTTGTAATAGTACGTGTTTTGGTCTGAAATCTAAAAATGGACGGTTCAGACGACTTACGCCAATCCTCCACAGAACTGACGCCGGACGAGATCGAAATGCTAAGTTTACTTCCGGACTCTTTAGAACAGTATTTGTTTAATCAAGAATCCCCTCCTATTTTGGATCTTTTTGAATTAGCCGTAAATCCAAATATGAATTTGTTCGATCCTCTGCTTAGCCTAGACACCGATCCCGTTGTACAACACGGCGGTGTTTTAAACAACCCACCGGCGCCGTGCACCGATCCTGATCCTGACAACACAGAGCACCCCACCGGTAATGATACTCCGCAAGCGTCCACATCAGGTAACGTCGACCCTACTACACAGACTCGATTAAGCCGTACAGACGTTGACAGGTTGATTCGCGAGGGTGGCGACGTAAACGGATATCATGTTTTACCACGACCTCGTTTCAATAGCGTGACATTGAGAAGGACTACGAATCTGAGAGAGATTAACTCTACAGATTTGGCCTCTTACCACGCCCGCTTACATGACATGCTTACCGGAATTGTGAATTTCGCTAGGGAGTTTGACCAAAATTCTCCGGTGATCAATATCACATTGACGGCTCCCAGTTTACAGACCCCCGTTAGCGGGATTTTAACCCGCGGTAATAATTACGACGTGGATGGGTTTATGGATCAAATCGAAAAAGTTTTACAGAGCAACGACCGGTTACTATCTGACCAAACCGTAGAATTTGAAGCTTCCGTAGCCATGAACAGACAAGGCGGGGGTCGTCGTCGGAAACTCACGGACTTGGCTGTTGATGAGGTGATCAAAAGGAAAAAGACGAGTTTATTTTGTCCGATCAATATTTCAAATAATTTGTGCTTCTCCATCTGCCTCGCCCGTTTTCTAAACCCCCAACGCCCCGAGAGCGAGTTAGAAAAACTGGCTTCCGTCATCCAAAAGAGCGTCGGCTTCTCCATCCAAGACCGAATCGGTCTCGGCGACATAGCCTCGTTCGAACGAGCGCTAGACATTAAAATCGTCATATTTCACAGATCTAACGCCATGATCTTAGAAACCTACAAAAATTCTGACGAACCCCATCCAAAAACGGTCTTTCTGTATCTCCACGACGACCACTACTATATGATAACTAGTTTGAATGCGTTCCTCGGTTCAACATATGTGTGTCCATTTTGCTACAAATCTTACACCAGCCTCAGAGACCATCGATGTAAGCACGTCTGCAACATCTGTTTCGACGCGGAATGTTACAGGTTCCAAGCGAGAAACCTACATTGCCCCGATTGTTTGCGTTACTGTAAATCGGCTTATTGTTTCGAAATGCATAAAAAAAACCCGCCTCCCGGTCAGGAATACCCCGCCTGTGATATGATCAAATACTGCAAACTATGTAACCGACGTTACGACGTTAAACCGGGCAACCAGAAAACCAAACACACATGCGCCCCAGACAAATGTGTGCATTGTCGAGAGTCTCTGACGGACGATGGAGCACATCAATGCTTTATACAACCTCTAGAGCTTAAGGAACCGTGTGAAAAGTATATTTTTTACGACTTTGAATCACGTTACGAAAACGGACGCCACGAGGCTAATTTTGTCTGTGCCATGACGTTCAAAGGTCAGAAATTTACCGCCTACGGCACGGACTGTATCGCTAAGCTAATCAAGCGCTTCAGACAACCCCGATACAAAGGCTACTGCTTCATCGCTCATTACGCCTCCAGATTTGACGCCTTTCTAATTCTGGAGTATTTTTGCAAAGCGGGGATCGCGCTCGAGGTCATAATGCAAGGGTGCAAACTACTCCTGATGTACGACGACGCATTTGCCCAACGATACATCGATAGCTACTCATTTTTCCCATTCGCTCTCGCCAAAATGCCCGCTGCGTTAGACTTGACGACGACTGAAAAAGGCTATTTCCCCCATCTTTTCAACAGGGTGGAAAATGAGAACTACGTCGGACCGTACCCTGACAAAAAGTTCTACAACTACGAGAACATGTCGGATAAAGCCCAAGAAAAGTTTGACGCGTGGTACAGCACGGTCAAGGGTGAGCTCTTTAACTTCAAGAAAGAACTGTACGACTACGGCGTTAACGACGTCGTGTTATTACGTGAAGGCTGTATGAAGTACAGGACGTCATTCCTACAGTGCACCCAACTCGACCCTTTTGCGTTCACGACGATCGCCAGCTGCGCAATGGGGGTCTTCAAAACACATTATCTCAGCAGAAACACGCTAGCCCTGACGCATAACAAGGCGTACATCCATCAGAATAAGTCCTACTCGAGCGGATCGATCCAATGGCTCGAGTATATAAAAAAGACGAGAAACGTGGACGTTCATCACGCCGTAAACCACGGCGAAGTATCGATCGGTAAGTACTTTTTAGACGGCTACTACGAGCAGGACGGCGTCAGGCACGGTTTAGAGTTCTCGGGGTGTGTTTTTCATGGACATTGCTGTCGCTTTGAACCCAATCAGACGCACCCCCTGTCCGGAGTACCCTACGGGGTTCTCAGGAACCAGTTTGACGATAAGATTGAAATTCTCCGGAACGCGTACGGTTTGCAAATCGAGGTTCTGTGGGAATGCGAATGGAATCGGATGAAAAAGACCGATCCCTCCGTGATAGAATTTATGGCCGATTATTCCGCCCCTGAGAGACTGAATCCTCGCGAAACGCTCTATGGAGGCCGCACCAACTCCTATAAGCTATACCACAAAGTGAGCGGCGATGAGAAAATAAGATATCTGGATTTCACCAGTCTGTACCCTTTCTGTCAGGCCAGGAAAAGCTACCCGATCGGTCACCCCGAAATCATTTTCGCAGATTTCGAACCGATTGAAAATTATTACGGGCTTATCAAAGCCACCGTGTACCCTCCCCGCAACTTACTCCATGCAGTCCTTCCTTTCCGTTCGAACGGGAAGCTGACGTTCGCGCTATGTAGAACCTGCGCTCAAGACCAAAACCAGACCTCGAGCTGTACCCACACGGACCAGGAAAGATCGCTCTCGGGCTGTTGGGTCAGTATCGAGCTTTTAAAAGCCATCGAGAAGGGCTATGTGGTAGCCAAGATAGACGAGGTTTGGCATTTTCCACAACGGTCAGACACGTTGTTTGCCGAATACGTAAAGACCTTCTTATGTTTGAAACAACAAGCTTCGGGCTACCCTCCGAACGTCGTCACGGATGCTGAGAAAGAGGCTTACATTAGTGACTATTTTGAAAAAGAGGGTATTCAACTCGACCCGGAAAAAATCAAGTACAACGCCGCCCAAAGGGCGATCACTAAATTAATTCTGAATAGTTTGTGGGGACGCTTCTCTTTAAGACCAAACTTACCTCAAACGATTCTGGTGCGCGAGCCCGAAGATTTCACCAGAATCGTTTTTGGCAACACCGACACCTTGTCCTATTTCTCATTCGTCTCAGACGACGTAGCTCTAGTCCAGCATAAACCCGACAAGGACGATGTTTGCAAGGCGCGCGACGTCAATGTTTTTGTAGGCGCTTTCACTACAGCGCACGCACGACTGGAATTGTACGAATTGATGGACAGACTAGGCGAACGACTGCTATACTCTGACACCGACAGCGTCATATTCGTGTCTAAGGACGGCGACTGGGAGCCTCCTCTGGGTGATCATTTAGGGGAGCTGACGAGCGAATTGGACCCCGACGACCACATAACGACCTTCTGTGCCAGCGCTCCCAAATCTTACGCGTTTGAGACGGTCAAAGGTAAAGTCGTCATGAAAGCTAAGGGCATAACTCTGAATGCTAAAAATTCCAAAGCTATCTGTCTCGAATCCCTGATTGGTCTGGTCGACAGCTATGTGACGTCTCACGATAGATCCAAATACATCCTGGCTCATACGGAAAACATTGTGAGGGATAAAAAGACTCTCACATTACAAAACAAATCAGTCGTTAAGAGGTTTAAGGTCGTCTACGATAAACGTCGGCTTTTAAGCGATTATACCACGCTTCCTTACGGCTACTGATCAGATGGCGATGCACAGAGGTTCTCAGGATGTGTCCGATTTTGATTTCAGACTTCAACACCCTTTCAGCTGCGTTGTATCCGGGCCGTCCAATTCCGGAAAGTCTTATTTTGTGAAACTTTTGTTGGAAAAAGGTTTGAATATCATTTCGAAGAAAATTGAAAACATTGTTTGGTTGTATGATTGTTGGCAAACTTTGTACGATGATTTACTTCAATTGTATGACATTAAATTTATACAAGGAATACCCCAGAGTCTGAATGATGATGATTTACTGCCTGTTACCACCGCCAACCTTCTCGTCGTCGACGATCTCATGGAACAAGCTAGCGCTAACGTCGAACTGCAGCGCGTGTTCACTCAATACTGTCACCATCGTAATCTCAGTTCTATTTACATAGTGCAAAATTTATTCGCGCAGGGAAAGTCGAGTCGAACCATCAGCTTAAACGCCAATTATATGATCCTGTTTAAAAATCCTCGGGACGTCCATCAAGTGGCGATGCTAGGTCGTCAAATGTACCCCTGAACACAAACTCCCCGGATTCGTTCCACGAGCTTAGTCCTTTAGCTTTAGACATCTTGTCTAATATGTATCTGCTGTTTTTTACGCTTCTCGACGGGACGTTCTTCAGAACTTCGGCGACGACGGTCTCCTCGGCTTTACCGTCTTCGACGTTAGCGGCAGTCGGCGATTCGTCTTTAGGACCGGGGTCAAGATGGGGTAACGAAAGCGTTAAAACACCGCTCTCACGATCCCCTTGTTTAACGACGGTCAAAAACCTGTTCAGGGTTTGGCTGTAAAGTTTGACTTTTTCATAAGGATTCAAATCGTCGCGGCGTAAAATATTTCTTATGGCGGCGTCCAAATCGCTCTCCACGGTCTGTTGAATGTTCTCGCGAGCATTTTCACTCTTGAGCTTATCCAGTTGATGATGAGGGACTAAATACATCTTTTCGGCGTACTCCATCCTAACGTTTCGCTATCAAGCTCGTGAGAAACGGCACGGCGACGCTGAGGAGCGGTAGCAGGAACCCTCCCTTCTGGTTGAAGACTCGTTTCTTGGCCGCTATGCCGATTTTTTTATCGGCTACAAATTTAATAGCCGCTCTTCTCTTTTTCAGTTTTTGGTACTGTTGCCTGCTGACCGGAATGACCCCGTAGAGGATGTTTAGAGCCACTTCGCAGAGCGCTAAAATGAATTCGTCGGACGCCGATTGTAATATAAGGCGTCGTTGTTTAGGAGTGGCTTTATGTAGCATTTTTAACACCGGCAGATGCTTACAAAGCCTCGCGGACATGGCGATCACGTTCTTCTTTTTTTCGGGATATAAACCACTTGACGGTCTGAAAGCAATCCTGTTCTGAGACGGTACTGCTCCGGAGTTTTCGCTTTATAGTCTATCATCAGATATCCGAAAGGTCGGTCGACCGCGTCGTGATAACACTCCATAAAGTATTTCGTGTTTCCGGGGTACATTTGACGACCTAGCATCGCCACTTGATGGACGTCCCGAGGATTTTTAAACAGGATCATATAATTGGCGTTTAAGCTGATGGTTCGACTCGACTTTCCCTGCGCGAATAAATTTTGCACTATGTAAATAGAACTGAGATTACGATGGTGACAGTATTGAGTGAACACGCGCTGCAGTTCGACGTTAGCGCTAGCTTGTTCCATGAGATCGTCGACGACGAGAAGGTTGGCGGTGGTAACAGGCAGTAAATCATCATCATTCAGACTCTGGGGTATTCCTTGTATAAATTTAATGTCATACAATTGAAGTAAATCATCGTACAAAGTTTGCCAACAATCATACAACCAAACAATGTTTTCAATTTTCTTCGAAATGATATTCAAACCTTTTTCCAACAAAAGTTTCACAAAATAAGACTTTCCGGAATTGGACGGCCCGGATACAACGCAGCTGAAAGGGTGTTGAAGTCTGAAATCAAAATCGGACACATCCTGAGAACCTCTGTGCATCGCCATCTGATCAGTAGCCGTAAGGAAGCGTGGTATAATCGCTTAAAAGCCGACGTTTATCGTAGACGACCTTAAACCTCTTAACGACTGATTTGTTTTGTAATGTGAGAGTCTTTTTATCCCTCACAATGTTTTCCGTATGAGCCAGGATGTATTTGGATCTATCGTGAGACGTCACATAGCTGTCGACCAGACCAATCAGGGATTCGAGACAGATAGCTTTGGAATTTTTAGCATTCAGAGTTATGCCCTTAGCTTTCATGACGACTTTACCTTTGACCGTCTCAAACGCGTAAGATTTGGGAGCGCTGGCACAGAAGGTCGTTATGTGGTCGTCGGGGTCCAATTCGCTCGTCAGCTCCCCTAAATGATCACCCAGAGGAGGCTCCCAGTCGCCGTCCTTAGACACGAATATGACGCTGTCGGTGTCAGAGTATAGCAGTCGTTCGCCTAGTCTGTCCATCAATTCGTACAATTCCAGTCGTGCGTGCGCTGTAGTGAAAGCGCCTACAAAAACATTGACGTCGCGCGCCTTGCAAACATCGTCCTTGTCGGGTTTATGCTGGACTAGAGCTACGTCGTCTGAGACGAATGAGAAATAGGACAAGGTGTCGGTGTTGCCAAAAACGATTCTGGTGAAATCTTCGGGCTCGCGCACCAGAATCGTTTGAGGTAAGTTTGGTCTTAAAGAGAAGCGTCCCCACAAACTATTCAGAATTAATTTAGTGATCGCCCTTTGGGCGGCGTTGTACTTGATTTTTTCCGGGTCGAGTTGAATACCCTCTTTTTCAAAATAGTCACTAATGTAAGCCTCTTTCTCAGCATCCGTGACGACGTTCGGAGGGTAGCCCGAAGCTTGTTGTTTCAAACATAAGAAGGTCTTTACGTATTCGGCAAACAACGTGTCTGACCGTTGTGGAAAATGCCAAACCTCGTCTATCTTGGCTACCACATAGCCCTTCTCGATGGCTTTTAAAAGCTCGATACTGACCCAACAGCCCGAGAGCGATCTTTCCTGGTCCGTGTGGGTACAGCTCGAGGTCTGGTTTTGGTCTTGAGCGCAGGTTCTACATAGCGCGAACGTCAGCTTCCCGTTCGAACGGAAAGGAAGGACTGCATGGAGTAAGTTGCGGGGAGGGTACACGGTGGCTTTGATAAGCCCGTAATAATTTTCAATCGGTTCGAAATCTGCGAAAATGATTTCGGGGTGACCGATCGGGTAGCTTTTCCTGGCCTGACAGAAAGGGTACAGACTGGTGAAATCCAGATATCTTATTTTCTCATCGCCGCTCACTTTGTGGTATAGCTTATAGGAGTTGGTGCGGCCTCCATAGAGCGTTTCGCGAGGATTCAGTCTCTCAGGGGCGGAATAATCGGCCATAAATTCTATCACGGAGGGATCGGTCTTTTTCATCCGATTCCATTCGCATTCCCACAGAACCTCGATTTGCAAACCGTACGCGTTCCGGAGAATTTCAATCTTATCGTCAAACTGGTTCCTGAGAACCCCGTAGGGTACTCCGGACAGGGGGTGCGTCTGATTGGGTTCAAAGCGACAGCAATGTCCATGAAAAACACACCCCGAGAACTCTAAACCGTGCCTGACGCCGTCCTGCTCGTAGTAGCCGTCTAAAAAGTACTTACCGATCGATACTTCGCCGTGGTTTACGGCGTGATGAACGTCCACGTTTCTCGTCTTTTTTATATACTCGAGCCATTGGATCGATCCGCTCGAGTAGGACTTATTCTGATGGATGTACGCCTTGTTATGCGTCAGGGCTAGCGTGTTTCTGCTGAGATAATGTGTTTTGAAGACCCCCATTGCGCAGCTGGCGATCGTCGTGAACGCAAAAGGGTCGAGTTGGGTGCACTGTAGGAATGACGTCCTGTACTTCATACAGCCTTCACGTAATAACACGACGTCGTTAACGCCGTAGTCGTACAGTTCTTTCTTGAAGTTAAAGAGCTCACCCTTGACCGTGCTGTACCACGCGTCAAACTTTTCTTGGGCTTTATCCGACATGTTCTCGTAGTTGTAGAACTTTTTGTCAGGGTACGGTCCGACGTAGTTCTCATTTTCCACCCTGTTGAAAAGATGGGGGAAATAGCCTTTTTCAGTCGTCGTCAAGTCTAACGCAGCGGGCATTTTGGCGAGAGCGAATGGGAAAAATGAGTAGCTATCGATGTATCGTTGGGCAAATGCGTCGTCGTACATCAGGAGTAGTTTGCACCCTTGCATTATGACCTCGAGCGCGATCCCCGCTTTGCAAAAATACTCCAGAATTAGAAAGGCGTCAAATCTGGAGGCGTAATGAGCGATGAAGCAGTAGCCTTTGTATCGGGGTTGTCTGAAGCGCTTGATTAGCTTAGCGATACAGTCCGTGCCGTAGGCGGTAAATTTCTGACCTTTGAACGTCATGGCACAGACAAAATTAGCCTCGTGGCGTCCGTTTTTCGTAACGTGATTCAAAGTCGTAAAAAATATACTTTTCACACGGTTCCTTAAGCTCTAGAGGTTGTATAAAGCATTGATGTGCTCCATCGTCCGTCAGAGACTCTCGACAATGCACACATTTGTCTGGGGCGCATGTGTGTTTGGTTTTCTGGTTGCCCGGTTTAACGTCGTAACGTCGGTTACATAGTTTGCAGTATTTGATCATATCACAGGCGGGGTATTCCTGACCGGGAGGCGGGTTTTTTTTATGCATTTCGAAACAATAAGCCGATTTACAGTAACGCAAACAATCGGGGCAATGTAGGTTTCTCGCTTGGAACCTGTAACATTCCGCGTCGAAACAGATGTTGCAGACGTGCTTACATCGATGGTCTCTGAGGCTGGTGTAAGATTTGTAGCAAAATGGACACACATATGTTGAACCGAGGAACGCATTCAAACTAGTTATCATATAGTAGTGGTCGTCGTGGAGATACAGAAAGACCGTTTTTGGATGGGGTTCGTCAGAATTTTTGTAGGTTTCTAAGATCATGGCGTTAGATCTGTGAAATATGACGATTTTAATGTCTAGCGCTCGTTCGAACGAGGCTATGTCGCCGAGACCGATTCGGTCTTGGATGGAGAAGCCGACGCTCTTTTGGATGACGGAAGCCAGTTTTTCTAACTCGCTCTCGGGGCGTTGGGGGTTTAGAAAACGGGCGAGGCAGATGGAGAAGCACAAATTATTTGAAATATTGATCGGACAAAATAAACTCGTCTTTTTCCTTTTGATCACCTCATCAACAGCCAAGTCCGTGAGTTTCCGACGACGACCCCCGCCTTGTCTGTTCATGGCTACGGAAGCTTCAAATTCTACGGTTTGGTCAGATAGTAACCGGTCGTTGCTCTGTAAAACTTTTTCGATTTGATCCATAAACCCATCCACGTCGTAATTATTACCGCGGGTTAAAATCCCGCTAACGGGGGTCTGTAAACTGGGAGCCGTCAATGTGATATTGATCACCGGAGAATTTTGGTCAAACTCCCTAGCGAAATTCACAATTCCGGTAAGCATGTCATGTAAGCGGGCGTGGTAAGAGGCCAAATCTGTAGAGTTAATCTCTCTCAGATTCGTAGTCCTTCTCAATGTCACGCTATTGAAACGAGGTCGTGGTAAAACATGATATCCGTTTACGTCGCCACCCTCGCGAATCAACCTGTCAACGTCTGTACGGCTTAATCGAGTCTGTGTAGTAGGGTCGACGTTACCTGATGTGGACGCTTGCGGAGTATCATTACCGGTGGGGTGCTCTGTGTTGTCAGGATCAGGATCGGTGCACGGCGCCGGTGGGTTGTTTAAAACACCGCCGTGTTGTACAACGGGATCGGTGTCTAGGCTAAGCAGAGGATCGAACAAATTCATATTTGGATTTACGGCTAATTCAAAAAGATCCAAAATAGGAGGGGATTCTTGATTAAACAAATACTGTTCTAAAGAGTCCGGAAGTAAACTTAGCATTTCGATCTCGTCCGGCGTCAGTTCTGTGGAGGATTGGCGTAAGTCGTCTGAACCGTCCATTTTTAGATTTCAGACCAAAACACGTACTATTACAAAATCATAGAGTTAAAACAAGCATACATGAACTATTACACATTTCATAGAGTATAAAAAAGCATACATGAACTATTACAAAATCAGAATACAAAAGCATATATGACAAATCAGAGTATAAAAGCAGATATCGGATTATATATGTAAAACAAAGTATAAAAAGCATACATGAAATATTTAAACAATCATAGCAGACGTGAGATATAAGAAATACTTGAAATATCTGATTATATGTAAACAAAGTATAGATGGAATATAAGAATTACTCTGAATACGTCTATATTCAATTTGACTCCGCGGTCTCATATACGATGGTGAGAATGAGGTGGTGCAATATTAGCATCAATTCCCTTTGGTATTGAGTCACCGCACGATCATTTCTATCAAACTGCCGATCGATCGTCGATCTCATAGCATTGACGCGTTGGAATATTTCATTGGCCAGATCCTGAATAAAGCGATCCTGAGCATCGAATCGACTGCGTGTCTCGAGGTGATACGCACGGAGCTCACCGTGCAACGCGTCTAATCTGCTAAGGGTTTCGATTTGTCTGTCGCGAGACTCGTTGCCCAACGCGATCAATTTGTTGTTAATATCATCTTGTACGTCGCGGAGTTCGACGTATTTGTTGTTTATGTCAACCTGCGCGTCGCGAAACTCTTGACCGAATGATTGTATCGAATTAATGGGGCTATGAAACGGAGGCAGATCGTCGAATGATTCATCAAGCGGCTGAGGCGCCGGCACTTCTTCCACTTCTACTTCTTCGGACGACGGTGAGGGAGAAGGATATGGCGTTTGACCCACGTTGGTGGTAGACACCTCGTCACGCTCGCTCGTCCAAGAACTCTGGTCCCAGGCATCGATTTGAGACATGCCCCAGGTAGTCACGTCATCCTTATGGCTTCTACTCGAGTCTGCTGGATGTTAAAAAAAAAATCTTAATGTTTGACACCATCTGGTTTAAATGCAAATAATATAGTTAGTCTTACCATAAAACAGATCGGTCTCAGGACTGGTCGCGGGGCTGTTCGGTGGTACCGGACAGAGAGTTTTCCTCTCTGGAGGGCTCTCAGGACTGATCGCCGGGGGAAAACGATAAGCCTTTCTCGGAAGTTCGCCGTTCGGTTCAGGTCGGACCACCGCTGTAAAACGATAAGTCTTTCTTGGTGGTTCGTCACACGGTCCAGGACTGCCCGGAGAGGTGGGGCGATTCGTTTTTCTAGTCTTCTTTCTCGCTGGTTCGTCAGCGGGTCCGGGGAGTGATTCGTCGCAGGATCCTATTGGATTCTCGATGTGGGCCGGAGCGGAATCAGGCGGGATGTTGTCTGTTACGTTGACGGTGGGATCTTCATCGCCATCTTGCGTGAGATCGATAACTGTCTGAAAGGCGGGTTGTGTGATGAATTGGATAAAATCTAAAAAAAAAAAAATAATTAAATTCCTCATAAACAAAAAAATTTTAAATTTTGATTTCTCATAAAAAATTATGGAGACGGATCTTGTCTTACCATCGGCTGCGCTGTCTGGATCAATCGCGGCCTCTGTGAATAAAAAAAAAAAAAAAAAAAAAAAAAAAAATTATGATAAAAAAAAAAAAAAAAAAATTAATTAATAATATACAAAATTAAAATACGTTCATTTTAGTTTATAAAAAAAGAATAGTTAATACGTACTTACGTGTATTAATACCGTCAAAGGCTTGGTGCTCAATATTTGAACCTGAGATAAAAAATAAAAAGTGTTATGATTTCAAACACATGGAGAGGGTTTTTATTTTACAGTTTAATGGAGCACACACACACACATACACGCACTGTGACAAAGAAATCGTGATGTCATAACATTAAACCGCAAGCAGATGGCGCAATTTTCACTATAACGGCGTCATTTCATCCAGACTCACCGGGGGGAGCCATTTCACCATCATATCCTCATATGTCGTTTCACTGTGAAGAGTTAGCAAACGGGAAAAATGTTTTTCTGAGTTACGCTTAGTTACGCTTACACCTCCCGCGATGTCGTCTTCATAGATGACAAACGGATAACGCGATGGCAAAACGTAGATTTAACGGAGCAGAATTGTTTTTTTCTGAAATCCGTATACATAGCATTGAAGCAGACAAAACTAAGCGCGCGTCAACCGGACGTCGTCATATTTTCAAAATAAAAGTATTTTAACAGGATGGCGTCATATTTTCAAAATAAAAGTATTTTAACAGGATGGCGTCATATTTGCAAATTAAAAGTATTTTTTTCGTTTTTTTTTCATTCATGATATTAAATCAAATAACACATACTTTATATTGTTAAAAATATCTCTATCAGCATGTGACTGCGTAATCTGCTTAACATGAAATATTAAGACGACATAAAGACGTCATAGACTGTAAAAATAGGCTTTGATCAATGAATAGTTTTTTAAAATATCACTATCGGCAGATGTCTGCGTAATCTGATTAACATGAGGAAAATTACGGGGGATGACATGAAATAATAAGACACCATAGACTGTAAAATTAACATAACAGGCTTTGATCAATGAATAGTTTTTAAAATATCACTATCAGCAGATGTCTGCGTAATCTGCTTAACATGAAGAAAATTACGGGGAATGACATGAAATAATAAGACACCATAGACTGTAAAATTAACATAACAGGCTTTGATCGATGAATAGTTTTTTTTTAAATAACATAACAGGCTTTGATCGATGAATAGTTTTTTTAAAATAACACTATCAGCAGATGTCTGTGTAATCTGCTTAACATGAAGAAAATTACAGGAATGTCATGAAATATGGTTTAAAACCATCATAGACTGTAAGATAGCATAACATAATTTGATCAATGAATTGTTTTTTTTTTTTATTAATATCACTACCATCAGATAACATGAAATGATAAAATACTCACTTTGATCCGTTGTCTTGGAAAGCAAATGTCTTGGAGAGTCGTCCAAAAAGTTTTTCTGCTTCAAAGTGATGGTTTGTAACGCGTATAAATAGGTTTATAAGGGGGTGCTGTGAAAGAAAATCGGTGTTGAGTGACCACTAGGTGTCATCCTTGTTCTATGAATGAACTTGTTCGAAAGGTGGGAAACTGAACCAGGGTCGCTCATGTCGTCATAAATTAGACGGGTACAAAGAGATGCTAGCCGCTCGCCCACCGTAATTCACAGATGCAGCCGTCAGAAACTGTCAAAAACATGGTACTCCTTCGTGAGATACGTTAGTTTTAATTAGCAATGTCTTTGAAGATATTATGATTTTGTAGTAAATTCGGAAGAAAGTGAAGTGTAGCGTGCAAACGAAGACGCTGTGAATACTTGCGGGTCAGGAAGGTGATGTGAAAACAACTCCTTTCAGCTCTCTAAACATGGATCTCGTTTTATCTGAAAACAGTCGGTTTCAGTATATTTTTTATAACGGTTTCATTTATAACCTTTTTTAAAAGAACGGAATGTTTTTCAAGCTTAGAATATGTATATTATATAAAGAACTACGTGTTTTCAAACTCTGTTGTACTGTTTTACTACAAAGTCTCTGTCTCACTCCCTGGGGCACGAGCGCGCGCCTGCAGGCGCGCTCTCTCTCCGTATCTCTCCTGGGGCACGAGCGCGGATCAACCGTGTGCTATCATTCAGAGAGAGTCCGACAGATGGAGCTGGAGTCCCGTTTCTCACAAAGCTGAAGCTTCTGTCTAAATAAGGTAGGTGGCTTGTTTTAGTAAGCTTTTCAACCTTAGTTCAATTGTTTTTTAGATTATGTATATTATATAAATTATATAATGTTTTATATATATATATATATATATATATATATATATATATATATATATATATAAATGTGAAATAACTAAAATGTGTTTTATATTATATAAATTATATAATGTTTTATATATATATATAAATGTGAAATAATTAAAATGTGTTTTCAATCTTTAATTGTTTGAGATTATATAAATTATATAATGTTTTATATATATATAAAATGTAGAACACACCGACCCCATTTATACACCGCTCATAAATGTAATGGGAGGGGGAGAAGCCTTATAACCACACACACACACACACATAACCTTATAACTGTGATAAACTTCAAACAAGCTAACTGACACAGAGTTCAAACAACTGGCACACACTTCAAACAAACTAACGGTCAATAGGGTAAAACTTTCTGTCAAAACCGCATGATCGATGCTTGGGGAGTCTTTCATATACCGTTTTAATTTAAAACTAACAGGTCAATAGGGTAAAACTTTCTGTCAAAAGCGCATGATCGATGTGTGGGGAGTCTTTCATCTTCCGTTTAAACTAGCCGTCACAACCATGATTTAGAACTAACTAGGTCAATAGGGTAAAACTTTCTGTCAAAACCGCATGATCGATGCTTGGAAAGGTCATAGGTTAACCCTTGAAGTCGGAAAGTTCCGCCCATCCATCATAAGGTTACCGGAAGTTCAACCTGTCAAAAGGTCAAAGGTCAAAGTCATAAATCATCATGACAGAAGCTGCATTATAATAACTACTGGTGTTACTTTTTTTGTCACCACATTTGTTTCATTTCTGTAGTTTTTAAAATTCTAAAAGCTCTTTACCCCACAGATACTACAAGCTAGTCAGTGTAGTAGGCAAAATTTATTAATTTGCTTCAGAGGCATAAGGTATTGCAAACATTATATATAGCATGAATATAACACAGTAAAAAAAGGAAAAAAAGTTTGTCGGCATAATAAGCAACATTTAATTTTGGTCCTTACTTTTAAATGCAAGTACTAATGTCCTTTTACTTAAGTAAAAATCTGTCTTTACAACCTTTACTTGTAATGGAGTAATATTTGACCAGCAGTATCTATACTTTCACAAAAGTAATAGAGTTGTGTTATTTGTGCACTTCTGCATACATACACATACATAGGCCTACAGCTGCTCAGTCAAACAATATCATGATAGACCTGACATGGCCAGCTGTGCACATCTGCAAAACAATCAGCTCATTGAAGCAGGACAATCCACCGTATAAACCTAATTCAATATGAGCCTGTTACATCGTCATCAGATATGGTCTAACAGTCTACATCTAATTAAAGTACATGTTGACACAATGGCCAAAACAAAAGGTCAGACAAACAAAAAGCATCACCAATTTACATTTTGTCTGGTCTCAGTTTTACAACGTTGTAGGAAATTCTGTCTAACGCTGCACTTTGGTGGTCTGAAGAGCTAGACATCAATTGTCCATTTGAAGGGCAAATTAAAGAGAAGATAGAGTGCCAAATAAATCATCATTTGCTATCTAACTGATATGTGCATTGTGAGTCAGCGTTCTTTGTGGCTGCTTTCTTCACCTCTATCTATCTATCTATCTTATTTCATATTGATGCAGGTCCTGGGGCAGAAACTGACAAAGCACAACTGGAAAGATCTGATTAAAAGTGCTGTAAGTGATTCTTCTGAATACCACACATACAAGATCCCTGCTACCTAATCAGCAAAAAAAAATGTGTCCTGAGAAATCACATCTGTCTCTATGACTGTGCTCTTAACTCTTTAAGTAATCAGAAAATAGCCACGTGAAAATAAAATAACAATTGAACGTTAACTAAAGTAATATGTACGATGTATGTTGAGAGAGAAATTAAAAATTTTAATACCAGTTATCTGCTATTTTTATCACACTGAAAAAAAAACTATACCTGCCAAATAAGTAAATAAATATTTATTGTATTTTCTACATATGTGACCCTGGATTTAAATTTGAAAATCTTGAATCTGAGGGTGCAAAAATATGTCTCAAATTAATAATTTTCCTTAGTGACAATATGGAAGCCTGTTTCTGCCATTTAATAAAAATTAAAATAATAATTCAGACTTTTCTTTCTAGAATTGAGACTGAATTACTAGTAATTTATTATTATTATTATTTTTATTTTTTTTTGCAATTATAAGTTTGTACCAAAAATTGTGAGATAAAAAAATTGCTTTTTACCACTTCAATTGTTTTTATACCATGGTGAAAACAGGCGTCCATAATAAGGGGTTATATGTAGTAGTGAGGTCAAGGGTAACAATAAGTTAACCACAGTGTCTCGAGCTGTACTGTAATATCTGTGTTAGAAACAGGACGCTGGTGAGAGCCAAAGTAATATGGTTTCCTGCTGTGGTCTGCTGGGTGTCTTTTTAACTCCCTCCCTCCCTCTTCTACATGTAGGCTACATACACAAGATTACTTTAAAGCTAGTAAACACAGAAATTTTCATCTGAAAGCACTAAGGGGATCTTTATATCTACAACCTTCTTTGGTGACAGGAATTATACAGAAAAGCATGCTCTGGCAATAAAAACAAAGAAATGCTGCAGGGTGGACGGGGAAGTAAGGTACAACAAGGGCAAAATCCTGCATCCTGCACCCCTCCTGCTGCCTTGCATGTATTATTTCATTACATTAATGTAGACAATTAAGCATCACTGAGATCAGTATTCAGTTGTACTGCATGATATTTATTCAGAAGGAAATGTTGCACGACAGATAAAACCTTTGTTAAAATGTGAATTATAATAGTATTGTAATGAAATGCTCTTAATTTTTTCACAATATTTCACTGGAAATATGTCATATTACAGAATGGTTTTGACTTTACATGATGATAATACTGTAAATGCTAGGTGTGGTATACTTCTCTTACTTGGAAACCCAGCAAAAAGTGATGAATATGAGGAACTCAGCATCTTGAGCACATTTACTCTTTAGGGACAAAAAAAATTAAAGCAGCTGTAACTAAATATGACACACCCTGAGCTTCTCTGGAAAATCATCCAGGATTTAATAAATTCCAAACTCCAAACTCCAACTCCAACTCTTTTTTTATATCAGCTTGCTCACAATGGCAATGCCCCACATTTCAAAACTAAATATTTCATATGGGACCAGAAAAACATATTATGCATTTTAAGAAAAAAGAATAAATGCATTCATATGTGTTTTTTTTTTTTTTAGCTAAATTGCTATAAAAGAACTGTAGATGTGACATTTGCACAGAACAGCTCATGCTAAAGCACATGCATACACAATCTGGGGACCGACAGCCATGTTGGATGCAGTAATCAATGTCAAATACTGTTTGCAACCCCTTTTTTATGTGCATAATGACAATTTTTTCAGTTTGTATTCTATTTCAAGGTGCTTCAAGTTGTATGTCCTTAAGCACAGCCAAAAGTATCTAAATGGACAAGACAGAAAGAATTAAATGAAACATTTCTGTTTTGTCTGACTGATACACCCAGCCATCTGTAAGTCATTGAACTCAAACCCAGCGAGACTAATTACCCACCATGTGTCCAGTACTCATCTTCTACCCACATACATCACTTTCTCACTGAGAGAAAACTGGCAGAATCTCACATACTGCGACGGACAACAAGCTCCGTTTCAAGGCCTAAAGAATGACAGATCTGAAATAAAACTTCCTTCAGGCCTGGTGTCCATGCAGTGGAGTCAAAGCTTAAGTCGTATTTAACACCGAAGGAATATGTTGAAGCTTTTGACACAGTCTGCCGTTCTATAATTAAAGTTTCATCCTGTTTTAGTTGGCAGAGTGAAATATTTTATATCAGTTTAATTGTCTGTTGTATTTTGTACTACATTCTGTCATTTAGAATACCATGATGTTTTAACAGATCAACACCTCATGAACCACCCATAATTTAAAGATTGATTTGATTGTTTTCATGCTACAGAAATGCACATACTTGTGAATATAATTGTGAATTGTAGACTTATATTCTTCTAAAGCCGTTTCCCATACTCCTATATTCCTATAGCGAGTAATAAGTTAAACTCACTCTGATTGGACCCCAGTCGCAAAGCATGCTGTGTAACCAGTTCAGCACCGCTATAAAATTATAGTTTTTAGCACAGAATGAACCTTCATTTTTAGGAGTGGTCCACAAGGACTGTTGGGAAAACATAGCGTTTACACAGCTGTCCCACACATCCTAATGATGATGAATATTTCCATCACACTGGAAACTGGTTTTTAGTTCTTGCTTCAGTCCAGTTTATGGAAAAATCCAACTTTAGCAATAGATTCTAGAACTATCTAACTGTTTTTTAAACTTTAAAGCGTGGTGAATAAGAGTTAGTCACACACAAAAATGCACATTGATAAATTACAAGGGAAATTACATTTAGAATGTTGCCGGTTCATTTTCCGTTTCTATGTTATTTCTTTTAATTAACACTGAATGTTAACTGTAAATATTAATGTTACCACACATGATATAATGCTGGAATCCCAGCTAACAAGGAATGTTGCAGGCTAATGTTCTGGCAAGGTTCTCTTAAAGTTATGAACAACTGTTCTACCATGTTAACATAATATTCATTCAAATTTATTTGGTCTTTAATAACCTTCTCAATGTAAAACATTATTTCTACGTCAATCATGGAATGTCTCTGAAATGCTTTAGTTGGACATTGAGACATTGAGACACATTTGACCTTGACTTTTGTAAAGGTTGCTATTTGTTTTTTTAATGTTCTGAGAACATAAAAAAAAAATAATGTTTGCAAACTGATTACAATGAATGAACAAAAAAAAGAACATTTTTAAAACATTAAAAAAAAAATGGATCTTTTGATTGTTCAGAGAACATTCAGAAATAATGTTTTCATAACTCTAAGAACATTTTTTGTTTGCTTTTTAAAGAATCTTATTTTTCACTGCAGAAGTAAGCCATTTTCTGTGAATGTAGCCATTGATAATGAGAAGAATAACAAAGTACAGTAAACGATAAACCTGTTTGCACTACAAGCCAGTGTGTAAATAATTGAGATAATACATATGCAAATAATATTGAAAGATACACCAGTTATCAATATCAAGCAGCAAAACAAGATGTTTTGTACAGCTAAACATAGCTAGAAGCGAATGACAGCAGAAGCCAGAGACATTAAATTTACAAATGGCTATTTTTTAGCAATTTCCTAGGGCAATAGACTTTATTTATTTATTTATTTTTTATTTTTTTCACAGTAAGGATACAATATTTTACTTTTGCTTTTGGGTAGTTAACATTAAAAAACATTTTTTTTAGAAACATTTAGAATTTTCCAAGACATTTACAATAATTTAGCCAATCATAGTGAAACAAATATGTTATTCCATGTAATATCTATATACTTTAAAAATTAATTAATGCATCACTCTAAAAATGCTGGATTGTTTCAACCCAACTTTGGGTAAAATATGGACTAACCCAACTGTTGGGTTACATTTTTTTATTACATTTTTATTCCAAAATCTGGGTTATTTAATATTTATCCCAGAGTTGGGTTGAAACAACCCAGCATTTTTTAGAGTGAATGTAAAGGATGTAAAAACGTTGAATTTTGAGACCAGCACCTAAAAAAATAATTTTTCCTCATACATAATATTTTGGACATGCCGAAATAAGTAATCTCATCTGCATGTCATTTTAAACTCTTTAGACAGGTAGTTCCTGATCGAATTTTCGAGGCTGATTGAATGTTAAAGCCTTCAGTGTTGAGTTAAGGTTGCACCGACTTCCTAAGCTAACAAACAAATGGTCACCAAATTAGAGGAGCTCTCCAGCTACTGACATAAATTGCCAGCTCTTGGCCTGTGAAAGCGTTCTGCCAGCACAGCTGTGTTTGATATTAGTGTAGCTTTACAATGAGACAGCAGAGGCCTCGGCGCCTAGAGAGCCAGAGGAAGTCTTCAGGGGAAGAGTCTGCTCTATACAGCTCCTTTTCAACCCACTTATTTAGTGCAGATAGAAGCAGTGGGCAGTCGCCTCCAGTCCCTGAGGATGCGCTCTGGCACGGAATGCCGTTTCCGTGGCGATGGCTTGGCAATAGGAAAAGCTTCATCTCATTGAGCCTCGGTGCTTGTCAAGTGGCAGACATCTCCGCATCTGATTAGCCGTCTACACAGACAGAGAGCCCGGCTAGCACTCTTTTATGAGAGACTGCTGCTCCACGCTGATATAATTCAGTTTACATGGACAAACAATAAGTTCCTCTCCCTTGCATTCAACTGATGAGCGTCGATCGGTCTGAAGAGGACCACCAGTTTAAACAGCCCCATAAAACATGATGGGGGATGCTTCATGAGCGCTAAGTGAAAAAGAGATGCCTTGAAGTTGCACCTGTTAATTGCGTTTACCATGGCAACTGTGCAGCTCTTGCATTTATGGCGTATAAGAGAAGTTAGCACCCACACGTATACACCACACAAGCACAGCTGAAAGAAATTCATCTAGTAAACTCACCGTCTTGCAAATGTTCTAGCATCTGGTTACTGAACAGCCACAAACATTAAAGGGGTCATATGATGCTGCAAAAAAAACAAAAAAAACATAATGTGTAATGAAATGTGTTTATGCGGTTTAAGGTTAAAAAAAACACATTATATTATCTGCTTTCATTTATTTTTGTTTCTCCTCTATGTCCCGCCTTATGAAACACATCAATTTTTAAAAGACTCATCGGTCTGAAAAGTGAGGTGTGCTCTGATTGGCCAGCTATCCAAAAACACTTCTCTTGGATGCCCTGAGGCTGAGCACATTTAAGTAGATTTGCATTTTTGGGTGAAATATTCCTTTCAGTTTAACACTTATATAACACAAATTCTTATTTCAGACTTTTTCCTCTGCAAGCTAATTTTGAGCTAATTTGCCTAGAGCGGAAGCAGAAAAAGTACGGTATGTTTGCATATCAAAAGAATTTGCTTCTTGCTGAATGTCTGAAAATGCAGAAACAACCGTCTAGACAACAGTGTTCAGATACACTGGGGAATCTCACAGTAAGAATGTACGATTGAAGATTAAAGGAAGAGTTCTGCCAAAAAATTTGATTCTGTCATCATTTATTCAGTCAAACTGGGGAATGATGCTTTCAAGCTTCAAAAATGATGCAAAAGCACCATAAATGTATCATAAAAGTGCTCAGTATGACTCATGCACTATATTCTAAGTCAGTGCTTGATGTGGAAAAAAAACACTTTTATATATATATATATATGTGTAATTCCCAACATACTGTATGTTCATAATGCCACAAGAAAGAAAGAAAGAAAGAAAGAAAGAAGGAAAGAAAGAAAGAAAGAAAGAAAGAAAGAAAGAAAGAAAGAAAGAAAGAAAGAAAGAAAGAAAGAAAGAAATGTTTAAAATACTTTTATAAAAAATAAGCACAAGTCAAGCTGCAATACAAAAAAGGAACACAGGGAGACGCCAAAACACCACTAAAGCAGCTGTCTTGACCTGACTGTACAATACATGCTACTATACGGATCCATTCAGAATTACTAAACAACTGTCCACTGAACTACGATATAAAACTACTTCAGCCAGCATTCATTATTAAACACTTTTAAGTGTTTAAGCGATTTGTGCTTTTAAGCCTAACACGTTCTGAAAATAATCTTTTACCGACGTCTGGACACAAGTCACTATTCTCTCCACCATCTCTGATTAAGTTAGCCATGTTTTCTCTGAATTACTGCTGTTTTGAAGTTACAGTCTGAATACATTCGCTTACTGGATCCTTGAATTTTCTAGGAGTTTACTGGTTTAAACTGATTTGATCGCAAAAAACGGATTCTTTTCATTTTAAGGTATTGTTTTTGGTAAAATGTACAGATTTGAAAATCATTAATGAATTATTATTTTACTACTGATTTTACTACTGACTCCACATGCATTCATTCACGTGATTTGTTAGGAAGAGAGATAATTCACATTGTCCACTCCTGGATAGTGTGCTTTATATAATGTAATCACCCAGACACAGGCACTTTGAATCTGAGTACCAGCACCAAGTCAGAAGTGCTAAAGATATTATTATTTTTGTTATTTTGCATGGACTGTTTTAGGAGTAGCTTAGTGTCACCCGGGTGGGAGTTTTAACATTCACTGGGAAAAAACTCACATTTTTGCAGATGCTGAGACATATTTACCATCTCTCCACCCTCTGAATATTACATATATTGTAACTACGTGTTAACGTTTTTTGGCATTTTTTGCTTGAAAAACCACCAGCTACATTTTTCTAGCATTCGAATAACAATGGATAAACTTGAGACCTTGATCTTAACCTATTTTTATCCATGGGATTATAACTGTTAATCAATGCATTACAAAACATGACACGTTATATACAAACTAAACATCACAATGCTGTGAATATATATCAAAAAATCTGTGTGTGATAAAATATTCAGAGTGAAAAAAGAAGCTGATACTTTTAGGAGATGCTAATGGTAGTGCTTTGAATTTTTGTCTCAATAGTAGGTTCCCACCGGCTGCTACTTCTCTTTACAGTCAGCAGACAAAAGAATGCTTGAGGAACACACATTTCCCACAGTTTCTTTTCCCAATAGCTGCAGCGAACATCGACTGTAATTTGTCAGCCTAATTAAAAGGCCATTTTGGGAAGTAAGAAGGTGCAGAAAGCCACACTCTTTTCTCTAGACCGAGCTGAAATAAAGCTGTCAGGGCTGTGTGCTGTGAAGAGGAGCGTAAGAAAAAGGGGCAAATGAATAATTCATGCTAGTTTTTTTTTGTCACAGTTAAACCCTTTTCTGCCTTATTTCTTTCTTCCTGACCTTGACCTTGTCTTTAACGCCTCACACATGATCGCTAACGTGTCTTCCGTCTGTGTCGCTCATGCAGGCCCCCTATCTGACTCAATTCTGAATCACACATGAACAGAAACAGTCATTATAACTTTGCAGATATGGTAAGGACTTTGAGACAATGAGTATACAAAATACTTTTGTCTCTTTGAAATATCTAGATGAGCAGCTATCATGGATGTCCCAAATTATGATAGAAACTTTCTAAGCAATGCATTCATTTTCTTTAGGAAACCTATACATGGGTAAAACTGCATTTAAACTTATCTATGTAGAAGTCTCTATAGATACAGAAACAGTTTTTAAAGACCAAAGTAATTCATTTTCACGTTCATCTCCATCTCGTGCAAATAAATAAAGCATGCAAGTCTTTCAAAAAGTATGTTTTCGACACATGCAGAGGAAATGTTGAACTGTGGTAAAGTTGCACATGCGCTATCAATATGCGTCCATTTAATAGTTGGTGAGGACTTTTGTAACTTGAACATGCAAGGTTTCAATCTGTTCCATGTTATTTTAGCTGGTTGCTATGATCCTTGATAAGAAATATCAGTTTGCAATATCATATTACTTTCATGTATTGTCGTAATAATAAACACTTGTTTGTAGGTCAAATAGTTTCCCCATTTACTGTACTTTGTTATTCTTCTAGTTATTTCCCTATAGTGGCCTTCGAGTTGGATGTCTTGCACAATCAAAGAAAATAGTTTCCTTCCACGCTCCATTGCATCCAAAATCAGATACTTCTGTTTAAACTACACAGTATTCAAAAAACGGTAATATTTATTTCATTATATATTTCAAATATTATGTCTGAAAACATAAGTAAAACATAAGAAGTAAAAATTGCTGGATTTTGCAGACGGACAGAAGAAATCTAGGCCTTCACGAAACAATCATTTCGAGACTGGAAGTCTGGTTCAACCTAACAAATGGAAGGACCTCATCCTCTCCCTTCCTGTCTTTCAGACTCTTTTGGGAGGATGAGGTGAGGGGAAAACAGGGAGGACTGGTGGTGAAGCACACACGTGTCATCATGAGCTGTTTCAATTTTGCTAAATAAAGACATTTTTGTTGGGTGTCAGCATCTCTGTGCCATTGTGCATTGTGCTGGGACCAGCAACAGAAAATGCCCTCCAGATCTACATCCACATCAGCAAACAGCACACAATGGGCACTGTGCGAGTGACTCACGCCTGTCATCGGTAGCTATCAGCAGGAAAAACCCGTCTCGCCTGCTAAACCACACATATACAAAAGAAAACAAATAAGGTTGTGTGGGTCATGGAAACTTGGTGGCAAATGCCTGGATGTAACGAGCACCAGCGCCTCCTAGCATTGGAATGACATCATGCACTCAGCTACTCTATTTACATGCATTTGGATGAATGGCTTCCAATGCCTCCAGTAGGAAGTCTCTGAACTGGCATTATTTACATTCCAGGGTTATTAAAGTTAACTGAAGTGAATGCCTTAAAAACAATATAAAATAACATTTTGTTTCTGCTAGTTGCAAAGCAAACAAAGCTGAAATACTAATGAATAAAAACTATGCAGACTTGAAAAAAAAACTAATAAAAATGAGAAAACAACAAAAATTACTTAAAAACTGACTGAAATTAAAATAAAAGATTAAAATGAAAAATATAACTAATAAAAAATATTAATAAAAAGAATCTAATTTCAATGATGCTAAATTAAGACTGTTACATTCTTAATGTAATTTTAAGAATTTATTGTGAATAAAATATCCAAGGTTTCTGGATGTAATTTCAAATTCCCCAAATGTCCTTGTAATCCACTTTTTAATTTCCAAATAATATTTTTATTATTATCATTATTAGATATCCAGATTCACTTAGTAATATGTCACATTACAGATGAAACTTGGATTACCTGACTCAATAATTGAATCACTTAATAGCTGTTAATTCTAGACAGTAATAAAATTAAATTAGATTTTTTTATACTTAGATCTTTCTCCATGAAGAATAATAGGTCTGCAATTAAATCAGAGATCTGAATATGAACTCAAGCATTTCTCATTAAATTCCATAAAAATCATGCTGTCTGCAACAGTTTTCTCTCTCTCTCTCTCTCTCTCTCTCTCTCTCTCTCTCTCTCTCTCTCTCTATATATATATATATATATATATATATATATATATATCACTCTATATGCTCTATATCGGTATACAGTTAATAATTGTCTAAATTGTGTCTATTTTTATTTCTATAGATATTTATACATTTATTTCTGCATGTGACCCTGGATCACAAAATCAGTCATAAGGGTCCATTCCTTTGATGTATGGTTTGTTAGTATAGGAGAATATTTGGCCGTGATACAACTATTTGTAAATCTGGAATCTGAGGATGCAAAAAAATCTAAATATTGAGAAAATGGCCTTTAAAGTTGTCCAAATGAAGTTCTTAGCAATGCATATTGCAAAAAGAAAAAAAATCTATAATTTTAACCCATACAATATATTTTTGGCTATTGCTACAAATATATCCCAGCAACTTAAGACTGGTTTTGTGTTCCAGGGTCACATATATATTTGTCTTTTATGCCAAAAATCATTAGCATATTAAGTAAAGATCATGTTCAATGAAAATATATTGTAAATATACAAACCTGATTCAAAAAAGTTGGGACACTGTACAAATTGTGAGTAAAAAGGGAATGGAATAATTTACAAATCTCATAAACTTATATTTTATTCACAATAGAATATAGATAACATGCCAAATGTTGGCTCTTTTTGGATTTCATGAGAGCTACACATTCCACAAAAGTTGGGACAGGTAGCAATAAGAGGCTGGAAAAGTAAAATGTACATATAAGGAACAGCTGGAGAACTAATGTGCAACTTATTAGGTCCATTGGCAACATGATTGGGTATAAAAAGAGCCTCTCAGAGTGGCAGTGTCTCTCAGAAGTCAAGATGGGCAGAGGATCACCAATTCCTCCAATGCTGCTCTGAAAAATAGTGGAGCAATATCAGAAAGGAGTTTCTCAGAGGAAAATTACAAAGAGTTTGAAGTTATCATCATCTACAGTGCATGATATCATCCAAAGATTCAGAGAATCTGGAACAATCTCTGTGTGTAAGGATAAAGCCCGGAAAACCATACTGGATGCCTGTGATCTTCAGGCCCTAAGACGGCACTGTATCACATACAGGAATGCTACTGTTATGGAAATCACAAAATGTGCTCAGGAATACTTCCAGAAAACATTGTCGTAAACACAATCCACCGTGCCATTCACCATTGCCGGCTAAAACACTATAGGTCAAAAAAGAAGCCATATCTAAAAATGATCCAGAAACACAGGTGTTTTCTCTCATTTGGGGCCAAGGCTCATTTAAAATGGACTGTGGCAAAGTGGTTAACTGTTCTGTGGTCTGACGAATCAAAATTTTAAGTTCTTTTTGGAAAACTTGGACGTCATGTCATTCGGACTAAAGAGGACAAGGACAACTCAAGTTGTTATCAGCACTCAGTTCAGAAGCCTGTATCTCTGATGGTATGGAGATGCATGAGTGCGTGTGGCATGGACAGCTTACACACATGGAAAGGACCCATCAATTCTGAAAGGTATATCCAAGTTCTAGAACAACATATTGTATGCTCCTATCCAGACGTCATCTCTTTCAGGGAAGACCTTGCATTTTCCAAAATGACAATGCCAGACCACATACTGCATCAGTTACAACATCATGGCTGTGTAGAAGAAGGATCCAGGTACTGAAATGGCCAGCCTGCAGTCCAGATCTTTCACCCATAGTAAAGAAGAGGGGATGCCACACAGTGGTAAACATGGCCTTGTCTCAACTTTTTTGAGATGTGTTGATGCCATGAAATTTAATATCAACTTATGTTTCACTTAAAATAATACACTTTCTCAGTTTAAACATTTGATATGTCGTCTATGTTGTATTCTGAATAAAATATTGAAATTTGAAAATTCCACATTATTGCATTTTGTTTTTTATTCACAATTTTTACGGTGTCCAAACTTTTTTGGAATCGGGTTTGTATTAAAACGTATTTTTTTATTAGTAATATGCATTGATAAGAACTTAATATGGATAACTTTAAAGGAGATTTTCTTAATATTTAGATTTTTAGCACCGTCCGTCCGATTCCAGATTTTCAAATAGTTGTATCTTGGCCAAATATTATCTTATCCTAACAAACCATACAGCAATGGAAAGCTTATTCAGATTTCAGATGAAGAATAAATCCCAATTTTGAAAAATTGACCCTTATGACTGATTTTGTGGTCCATGGGTCACATAAAATCTGAAAGCCATTAAGTTTGACATGCTGTGAATGAGAAACTTAAGCGATAAAAATGTTCTTTATGTAAGCAAAGTGTATTCTCCTGAGCATGGTTGCAGTTCTGGCTGGCTGTTTTATATAATTATATTTCAGTCTCTCAGCTGGTCGGCTCATGGACAGTGTTTTAACTTCCTGGAGGATTAGACGGCTACACTGCTGCATGAATATCTGGCATTCCTTGAGGGATTTGCTTAAGAATGGGGGGTTGAGTAAGGGGGAAAACTAGACAAACTCCTATTATATAGAGGCACGGTAAAGTCGATTGCTTCTCCTATAGATGTTTTAACCTGGTTTGAGAACTTCTGCATATATTTTCATTCACATTTGGCAGACGAGTTTATTCAACATTGCATTCCATATTTAATCAGTTCATGCATTCCTAGGAAATGAAACCTATGACCTTTGATGTCACTGTCTAAATGCTTACATATCTCTACATTATATCTTTGCCTTAGATAACCATATGTCATTAGATTATATGTCAAATTGTATTTTAATATAAAGAAAAACAGGTCGTGCACAAGCATACTTTATGCAAAACCTTACACAAAAAAAGGTTTGTTAGTGTTGAAATGATAAATCTATATATTTAGTGTTCATTATTAATTATTTGGACTCTTTCAAGGTTATTAGAATATGTTACAATAGATAATGTGAGGAAGATGTGGTTACTTACTCAACTAAGGCACCTGTGTAAACCTGAGGGAAACTGACATAACACAGACACTAAAATTCAACAAAACTAAATTCACTCTAGTCCACATTAAATGTTCTTTAACCACGATTTGTTAAACACTGACCTCTAGTGTTAGAACGGATAGAAGCAATGTCCAGAACGTCGTGGTCCTTTATTATGTATACCAATGGTCAGGGTAGCGCCAAATGTACATTTTTAAAAAGAATAAAAACTAAATACAGCGATGTAGGGACTGAAGTACATCGCGTTTAATGGATTATAGACGACTCAGTCTTGCCAATTTAGCAATTGTTTTGCTAAATGTAGCAACCTTTCAGATTATAGCAACCAAAAGCACTTTAAAATTTTATTTGGCAACTTTTAGCAACTTCTGATAAGTGACTCAGACAATAAAAGGCACACATTTCCCATCCAAATTACACAAAAAGAGGGAACCAAAGTGCACACTTCACATGAACTGATATTTGCCGTTTTTCAATTTAATAATATATTAATGATTTTTTTTATCATTTATGATACACTTTGTCAATAGCTTGTACCTGAGATTGTTTAGTACCCTGTAAGAAAAAAAAGATACTAGATATCTTCCAACCCCAAACAAGTTACATTACCTTATCACATTACTAAAACATTATACCGGACACGGACTACATCCACAGGAGGAAAACAGACAGGGGAGAAGCTTTGGGATCTGGGGTCTAGACACCAATCCACCAAAGGTGTTGACCTAAAACACAAACATGGAAGCCAGAGGCCCAGACAACCTGCTTGCTTTGGGCTAGATGTAGACCAGTCGGTAGCCACACTGTTGGTGACTAGGCATTAATATATACCATACAGATCAAACAAACACTGATCCTGTCAAGGTGACAATACACACCATTTCCAATTTTTCCAGGAAGAACCCAATCACCTCCTGACTGGAAGTGATCAAGGAAGGAACGCCATAGAAATCCCCACGGCTCAGGTTAGCGATACAACCATCATAAATCCAGTAATAAATAAATCAAAAGTCAAATCTGACATCTGTTTGATCCTTTGATTTACACACACCACCCTCATGTCAATCAAGGGTGACCGGACCCCTGTGACATGGCAGTCACTGTGACAGACAGGTCATACATCCATACATCTGACCATGTACACATTTGACATGTGACAACCTGTCAATCAACACTGACAGGACTCATAAATCAAGCCATAAATCAGGGTCATAAATCAAAGCGACTACTTACTTGGGAATAAATAATTAGTTGAACTTAAGTAGAATTCAATAAGAATCTCTGACACTTTAGGAATTTATTAAACATTCCTATTTTTTTCTTGCCTCGTCTGACTTTTGGGATCAAATGGAAGAATGACAGTGAAGCCTTAAAGCTGCGGTAGGGAACTTTTGACGCTCTAGTGATTAATAAACAGAACTGATTGCGTCTTGCGGAAGAACATTGTAGCCGGAACTACTTCTCTTTGTTTATGTCTATGAAGAATCACAAAGGTACTGGGTTACTCCGCCGCGGTATCCCCGAAGCAATCTAAAATAGTCCGAATATAAACACTTATTATAGGTGCACCCTAGTGATTCAGGACAGGATAAAAACACAGTTTGGAAAATGGATTCATGATGTACTCACTTATTATGTTCATTTTTCTACATTTTGAACACAAACAAAGTTACGGACCGCAGCTCTGATTGGTTGTTTTTTACCGGGAGCGGATGACCTTCTGCAAATGGCAATAGGACACTGGGAGGAGCCAGAGGAGCTTGATTTTTTTCACAGATTATCTGTCTCATATTCTACTGTCAGGACATAATGACAGGTTTAACAAATATGTAAAAAATATATTTTTACAAAAGTTCCCTGTTGCAGCTTTAATGCTTTAAAAACCAAAACCCCACTTCTGAGCATAAATCTAGCCGAGTGAATATTTTTTTCTCAGCTAATTTGTGTAGTGTGTCCATAATATTTTTAAAATGCAAAAATATCAGGGTCTTCTGTTTTATGAAATCTAGATTGGATTAGACAGTAAAATCTATATTATATAAGATGTTAAAAAAACATTTTGGGGCCCCCTATAATGGACACAACAATTGAAAGCAGCTTTAGAGACTAAATAACGTCCATTTCTTAATTGGAAAATGGTACAGGTTTAGGTTAGTCCTTGACAGGGTTATTCAAATCTTGTCCTGGAAAGCCAGTGCGCTGCAGAGTTTAGCTCCAAACCTGATCAAGGTAAGTCACTCCAGATAAAGTGATTGTAAAGGACTTTAAATGAATGCTGAGGAAATACACAGATAAACGCTGGGTGGAGTCAATGATGTGCAATTGTGACTTTCACCTCCCAGCAGTGACAACTGGATAGCAAAACAATGTTAATTTCCCAATCAGATACAACTTGTCAGTGATTACAGCAGTTTATTATTATTATCTGCATCTGCCTAATCAAGTTTCTAAAATATTGCCCGAGAGTGTGGACTGTAAAAGGTGTGCCACAATAAAAGTAAATTAAACAAATCTTCCTCAATAAATCTTATCATAGCTCTTGTGTAAATTAACATACAGTATGCATGTGTAGCCATGATAAATATATACAGAAAAAAGGAAGCCCTGAAAGAACAAATCTGGTGTAGCTTCATAATGCTTTGATTAACCAACTCTGCTAGTGCAAACTCTACTTGTGCAAAGATAATTTAGGCCTATCAACAATTCAGATAAAGATATAGGGTGGTTATTATATCAGGCATAGCCTCTATTCCTGATAAAATATCAGTCTTACACTATTTTTATTACTATTTAGGTCATGCTAAATAACCCTTATCCTCACTGGCAATTATATTTCATTAAAATAGGTCATCAAAACAATCATTATTTATGTACAGAGTCATAGTCTCGTGCGTTACTATTTAGTTACTTTTATTAGTGCATTTTTAACATGGAAAGGAAACAAACTGAATTTTAGAATTTACTGCATTTCTGTTTAATATATATTTGCATAATTTTTCACTTCACAAATTGCTATTTAATGGACTACAGGTGTGCAGATTACTTGTGGATTACTGTGATTTTAGGACTCTCATTCTGACGGCACCCATTCACTGCAGAGGATCCTTTAGTGAGCAATTGATGTAATGCTAAATTTCTCTAAATCTGTTCAGATGAAGAAACAAACTCATCATCTCATTCATTTAATACTATTCATTTAACACTATGCATTTAATACTATTCATTTAACACTATGCATTTAATGCTATTCATTTAATAGTTACTCTTGAATAAAACCAGTAAGGCATGTGAGGCAATGCTACAAAATATATATTAAAAGCTAAAGCTGTACACCACGTCAAGCCTTTTGACAGCCTTTTGTAGTGACTACACTCACATTTTAGCACAACCTCTAGAATCTTCAACTGTCTAACAACATGTTTTATGATAGCAACGAAAGTTCAAGGTTTGTATATGGTAAATAAAGAATACGACCTCATATAAATGAATGAGATTTTATTGCAAAATACATAAGGGTGTGAATGTCAAGTATGCAACTAAAGGCTATAGACATCCACATTAAGAGAAATGTTTACATGTTATACTTTTAAAAATGTTGAACACAGCATTTACCGTTTTTGGTAAATTCGTAGTTAATAACACTAACACTTCATAAAGTTCAATCCCAAATGGTTCCTGCAGCAAGCACTGTGAAAGTTGTGCAGCAATGTTATGGAAGCTTATATTTATACTGTTCAGAAGTTTGGGGTTTGTAAGAATGCTTTTGAAAGAAGTCTCTTATGTTTTTATATATAGAATTTAGAATGCAGAAATTAGCAGACGTTTTATCCAAAGTGACTTGTATGAGGACAACAGAAGCAATCGAAACCAACAAAAGAGCAGTAATATGTAAGTGCTGTGACAAGTCTTGGTTAGCCTAATAGAGTATGTAGCTAGAGTTTATTATATAATGAATAAAAAGAAAAAAAAAATATAGAATAGAAAAACAATAGGGAATGCTAGTGTTGCAGGGTCATTTAAAAATAAAAAATAAACAAGTCAAAAGAATAGAAATAGAACAGATAATGCTAGTGTTAGAGGGGGTTTCTTTTTTATAATAAAAAAGAAAAAAAGTTGTGTGTTAGAGGGTCAAGAGTTTAAATACAAATATTTTGTTTGACATTTATATATATATATATATATATATATATATATATATATATATATATATATATATATATATGGAGGAGCATGTAGTACTTGGTGAAATCACGCTCACCGTTTGGCTAATGGTTACTTGCATGTAATTGTGCATAATTAAGTGTTATTATAATAGTAAGTACATGTAATATTTATAAAAATTACATATCTTAAAATAAAGTGTTAGCTATTCTTATTATATATGACTATGGAAGGATTATGGAAGCGACCCTAAAATGTGTTTTAAAAAATGCTATTTATTTCATTAAAAAGTTTTATCTAACGATTTTTCAGTGTCTTTGAAAGAAGTCTCTTTTGTCAACAAGGAAGATCAAAAATACAGTAAACAAGACAATCAGTCAGCAGTCTCTACGTGTTTGCAGATTCAAGATAAACCGTGCAGTAAAATCTGTCATTTAAATATTTTACTGTTGAAACGGGCAACGTCTTGGCTGACGTGACTACATTTACACATGTCAAAATACACTTGAAAATGGCACAATAAAACAATAAAACAATCAACATACTGACATCATAAAAACATTCTGTTTGACAACTACATTAAAGACTATTGGCACCACTATAAAATTCTAGACTTGTTATATATATCCATATATATATATATATATATATATATATTTTTTTTTTTTTTTTTACTTGGGTCGATGCTATGTGTGTTTCTGTCATGGGAAAAAAAGCATAGGAAAAATTTGTTAAAAACACCTCATTTACTGATAAGGGATCAGCAATTTGTCTTTCATCGACCTAGCTTTAGTCATCCAAAAACTGGATACTTTTATGACTGCAATAAGCTGAACTTTGTCCCAGAGTGTGTTCAGCCTCGCTATATTATCTCAGTGCCACTTCTTGTAGTCAATCTAAAGACAGCTATGTTTTAACAGGACACTTGCTGAAGGAATTCCTCTCTTCTGAAGCATTCACAGGATTTCAAGATGAAGAAAATTATGAGCCGGACCAGCAAAAATGTCCTTGTGGTTTCATTTGGATTTCTGCTCTTATTCACAGCATATGGTGGACTGCAGAGTTTACAGGTAACAAATAGAAATCAGAGATAACAGAATGGGTTGCTTGTTTTCCTCATGTGTATGTCCGTTTGGACAAAGTTTGATATTGATGCCTGATGTAATCTCAATGACATAATGATGTAAACATCTTTTTGTTCAAATTCTTACAGAGATGTGTCTCTAAATTGTTTAGATAGATGTCTAAATGAATACACTTACAACATGATTCTTTGTAACTCAGAAAAGGTGCAAAGCTATTAATTTAACAAATAAAAGTTTAAAAAGTTAGATTAAAGATTAAAATAGTGAATCAAGTTAAAAACAAATCTTAAAAAGTGAAATGAAATGGAAACAAAGCTATTAAAAGCTGTCCTTTAAAAGCATAATGATTGATGCAAAGCATTTTGGGTAGCACTTTATTTTACAGTCCTGTTCCCCGTGTACATACTATGTACTTATTATAGTAATTACAATAACTAAGTAATTACTAGGTACTAACCCTGAACCTACCCCTAACCCTAACCCTAACCCATGTAGTTACCTTGTATTACCAGAACTTTCTTAGATAAATACACTGTAAGTACACTATAAGTACATGTATGTACACGTACTGTAAAATAAAGTGCAACCGCATTTTGTCTCCCAACTCGTCCTACAGAATGAAAAAAACACTTGACAGTATTGATTTGTGGGTGTGATTTTACTGACAGAGGCATGTTTGTACGTTACAGAGCAGCCTCAATGCTGAGAATGGAATGGGCGTTATTTCACTCAGTGTCATCTATGGAGCCATCATTTTGTCCTCAATGTTTCTGCCTCCAATAATGATAAAAAATCTGGGCTGCAAATGGACCATCGTCCTTTCAATGGGCTGTTATGTGGCATATTCCTTTGGAAACCTTGCGCCGGGCTGGTGCGTGCATTTCTCTTGCTCTTGTATTTACTGATTTCTCGAACAAGATACAGTAAACCACTATGCATGCATATTTATCTACATTATAAGTTAAAAATGGCATTATTCTTTGTGCAAGTGTGAGACACAGTTTCAAATACTAGGCATGATAGGACTATTATGTGTTAAATACAAGACTGATATATATGTATTGTTATTTTATATTTTTATACTGTTCAGAAGTATAAGATCATTTAGATTTATAAATATATATTTGAAATAATTTTTTTCTCTCAGCAAAGCTGCATTTATTTCAGTTGAAATAAAATGTAATTTATTACTGTAATGCAAACCATAATTTCTCCAGTATTCAGAGTCAGATGGTCCTTCAGAAATCATTCTAATATGTTGATTTCTTATTACTGTCAATGCAGAAAACAGTTGTGTTGCTACTTACTAGTCCCAAACATTTCATTTCAACATTTAAGAGTTGAAGGTTGTGTTGTGTTAGTTCAGTTAAGTTAGAAAGCGCCTCTCTGAAATCTTTTTTGTCTGCAGGCCAAGTCTGATGACCACCTCTGCAATTCTGGGTATGGGAGGTTCACCGCTGTGGTCTGCAAAATGCACCTATCTCACAATAAGTGGAAACAGACGAGGCCAGAAAATCAACAAGAAAGGCCAGGATCTCATCAACCAATATTTTGGCATCTTTTTCTTCATTTTTCAGTCGTCAGCAGTATGGGGAAACCTCATGTCATCTCTGATATTCGGCCAGGATACTAGCATAGGTACAGTTGGATTTAATACTCTGGCAGTGTCTTTATGATTTATTTTTGGTGACTGTAAATACACTGAACCTTTTTTTCATTTCTAGAAGTCCCTGAGGAGAACCTGCAGTATTGTGGTGCGACATCATGCGTGGAAAATTTCACAGTCGCAAACTCAACCCTTCCAGCAAGATATTTAGTGAACACACTACTAGGCTGTTACATTGGTGGGTAACAATCATTCATATCTGTGTCCAAAAACTAGTTTAGTGAACTCTTGAATGACTTCATTCATACAATATCTAGCTTTGAATTACTCCTCTTCCATAAAAGTAAACATAAAAATACAGTTATTAGAGGTGTACATTAAAATGAGTGATCTAAATAAAAACCCTGATTATTTAACTTCAGTACATAAGTCATCTGCCAAGAACAGCCTAGCTAGCGCTTAGCAATGTACAAGCACCATTTACATTCTCTTCAGAAAATACCCCAACGTAGTTTTGATTTGTTTCCATTAAGACTTTCTAACCTAGTGGTTCCTGGTCCCTGCAGGTGTGGGAGTTCTGGCCATAATTTTTGTGGCGGTGTTCCTGGACAACATCGACCGAGATCTGGCCAGAGAATTTCGTAAAAACAAGGGCAATGAATCATTTTGCAGCACGTTCCTGGCTACCTTCAAGCTCTTGAGAGATCCTAGATTGTTGCTTCTCATCCCACTGACCATGTACAGTGGGTTTGAGCAAAGTTTCCTTTCTGGTGAATACACAAAGGTACACAACACGTCTCGAACATTTTGGGGTTTATTAATTACTATTTTTAATGAACCATAAAGAAATAGAACAGTAAAGGAAACTCTAATTGACAAGCAATCATCTTGAACTATTTGCAAATTATGTTTTAAAATATCCAGATTAAGTGCCAAGTCCTGAAAGGGATACTCCACCACTAAATGGAAATTTTGTCATTGATCACTTACTCCAATGTGGTTCCAAACCCCTTAAAAGCTTTGTTCGTCTTCAAAACACAAGTTAAGATATTTTGGATGAAAACCAAAGTTCCATGGACTGCCAAGTAAAATACACTGTCAAGGTCCAGAAAAGTATAAAAAGCATCGTCAGAACGGTCCATCTGCCATCAGTGGTTCAACCGTAACGTTACGTTATGCAAATAAAACAAAAATAACAACTTTATTCAACAATTTGTCTCCTCTTTGTTTCTCCACATCAACGTATTGCCATTTTGGAGAATATGATCTGAATGCAGACAGCTTATACTCTTCTGTCTCGGCCGCGGCAAAAGAAGCATTTTCTACATATATTTATGTTTTGATTTGAAAGAAAACAGAGCATCCTTGTGTCTTGGCCAGCTGCGTTCAGCTCATATTCTTCAAAATGGCGCTACGCTGATGTGGAGAGACACAGAGGAGACAAATTGTTGCATAAATTTGTTATTTTTGTTTTATTTACATACAAACAGTATTCTTTTGACAGTCACAAGCCTCCAAAATATCTTCAATTGTGTTGTGAAGACGAGCAAAGCTTTTATGGGATTGGAACCACATGGGGGTAAGTGACTAATGACAAAACTTTCATTTTGGAGTATCTCTTTAAACAAAGCCATTGTTCTTTTTGCTTTAAGTTTATAAGCAGACCTGTCTAAATTAAAAATGTAACTTTTACATCCAAACAACAAAAAGGGTGTTGCGCAATGCAAGAATTTTAAATATAGGACTTATAATTGGGGGGGTTGTCTCCGTCATTGTATATAGTTGTTACAGCATTATTGGGAGTAAATTAATACTAATTCGTCCTAATGAAATATGAATGTAATGTGTTTGTGATCCTGTTTCCCTTGCAGAACTATGTGACTTGTGCGATAGGAATACACTACGTTGGCTTTGTGATGATCTGCTTTGGTGCTTCTAACTCCCTGTGCTCATTCGCATTTGGTAGACTGGCTCAGTACACTGGAAGAATCGCCCTGTTTTGCTTGGGTAATAAAAGAACAGGTTGACATATGGTTTAAAGGTTAAGTATGGTTGTTAGCATTTATGTTCATTCTGTCTTAAAACACTTTCACAGCTGCAGTGACAAACCTGGGCTGTTTTCTGGGTCTTTTGTTCTGGGAGCCTCATCCAGACCAGCTGGGAGTGTTCTTCGTGTTTCCGGCCCTCTGGGGGATGGCAGACGCTGTGTGGCAAACACAAACCAATGGTGAGTGCTGTATACTGCATGCTACTTAGTGATCTATACAATTAAGCTATTCTTACAAATATAAAATGGATAGTTTTTTTTTTCATTTAGAAATATATTGTATAGTCATTATAGTGTGTGTTTATTTCATTTGCAGCACTTTATGGCATTCTCTTTGCCGAGCACAAAGAAGCAGCATTTGCTAACTACCGCATGTGGGAGTCACTCGGGTTTGTTATAGCTTTTGCTTACAGCACATTCATCTGCCTGTCCACCAAAATCTACGTTGCTTTAGCAGTTCTTGCCCTTACCATGGTAACTTACCTTTACGTTGAGTACAATGAGTACAAGCATCCAACTCCACAAGTGGCTCCTGAAGACTTCCATAAACCAGAAATGGCTGACATCAAAGAAATTACTGCCAAAGATGAAAAAGATATCATCGCTCAGACACAATTGTAAATAGATTTTTGTTGATATTTCTGCATAAGTATGTATCTCAGTGTGTAAAATATTGATTTGTTCATTCAAATATTATTTTTCAGTATGTTTTACAGTGTTGAGAATTTTTGATGTAGCATGTAAATGTTTTTATGTACAAAAGCACAGATAATTTCTTTCAGTATATCCATTATATTACTTTTTTCTTTTAATATGTCTATTGCATTTACCTCATATGCAGCAGATCAAATATGATTGTTAAATTTAAACATGTCAGGTTAACATGAACAAAGTGTTTAGTTGATCAGGAGATCATTTCAAAAATATGATCATAAAGTACACTTGTATTGTTTTGAGATTGATGTCTATATATAATAAATCAGCTGTTTTTCCCATAAACATAACTTTGAATTAAATTACACCATCGACTGGTATACCAGTTTCCCATTGCATCCTGCTGAGTCAAAGATCACATCTACAAGACAAAAATCACAGGATGAGATCCAGATAATAAAATGTCTAACTGAGAGCATAAAATGAATATAGGAAATTATATAATAATATTACTTCTTACTGTTAAAATATATAATAAACATTCCAGACAGAATGTTACATGAAATGTTAAGATTTCCAAGAGATTAAAATAATAGAAGTTATAAAAAAAGCACAGATTATAATCTTTATAGCCTTTATCAGCAAGGTCTAAAGGCCATTTCTGCTTGTTACAGGATATTCCTGACATGCTCATATAGATAGTCTGAGTGAGTCATTATAAAGATTTTTCACCAAAGAAAAAAAATGAATCAAAGAACAATTTGCAGACTAGACTCTTCCTGAAGCAATAGCTATTGTGTGGTTATGTAAGAAATGAACGATATAACAGTGAATCGAAATAAGCAAAAAGCAATGGAATCTCATTCTGTGCATCTAATTCAGACAATAACTCTGGTTAGGCATCTCTGAATTATAGTAATAAATATGTAACATTCACATTCACAGCTTACCAGAAATATTTTTATGACAGCACTAAAAAAACCCTTTTAAACAGTTATATAACTGAAGAAAACAACTTTAAAACATGCACTTGGATCCTTGCTAGATAGTGTACAAACATTCAGTCCACGACACACTGTATTCCAAATAAACAGTTTTAGGACATTTGTATGTGCTTATAAAATGGTGAAATTCTAATATATAAATCTTTTACATGACAAACCTCCAATTTTAGTAACCATGACAGAAATGAATTCATTCCCCCTTATACAGCAATACTAACATCTGGACTATAAGATTTGTAAGCCACCTGCATGCTGCTATGAAGACTACAGTGTAAATCACTGTATTTCTCTAATAAACTTATAGTGTACATAACATGTAATGTTACATAGTATATACCCTGTGCACTGATAATATTACAGAATAACGCATTACAGCAGTGGTCTCAAACTGAATTCATGGAGGGCCACAGCTCTGCAGAGTTTAGCTCCAAATCACACCTGCTTGGAAGTTTCTAGTAATCCTGAAGACCTTGATTAGCTGGATCAGGTGTGTTTGTTTAGAGTTGGAGCAAAACTGTGCAGAGCTGTGGCCCTCCAGGAATTCAGTTTGAGACCAATGCATTACAGTCTCTATATTTATAGCGTTGTGTCCAGTAGATGGCAGCATCCTCACTTAACAGTTCATTGGTGCTTACCTTTTTTTGTAGTGCAGGCTGTTATGTTTTGTAGGGTTTGTTGTTTATTTTGATCTCCGTGGGTGGCAGTGTTTTCCTCTTGTTCTCTATATTCGGGTCTGAACATCTGCGCGATGATGATGATGATGACGATGATGCTTATGGGTTTGGAACAACATGAGGGCGAGTCATTAATGACATAATTTTCATTTTTGGGTGAACTAACCCTTTAAAGGGACAGTTCACCCAAAAAAGAAAATTATGTAATTAATAACTCACCATTATGTTATTATGTTGTTCCAAACCCGTAAGACCTCCGTAAGACCTCCATTAATCTTCGGAACAGAGTTTAAGATATTTTAGATTTATTCCAAGAGCTCTCAGTCCCTCCATTGATGCTGTGTGTACGGTCTACTGTCCATGTCCAGAAAGGTAAGAAAAACATCATCAAAGTAGTCCATGTGACATCAGAGGGTCAGTTAGAATTTTTTGAAGCATCGAATATACATTTTGGTCCAAAAATAGCAAAAACTATGAATTTATTCAGCATTGTCTTCTCTTCCATGTCTGTTGTGAGCGAGTTCAAAACAAAGCCGTTTGTCATATCCGGTTCTCGAACGAATCACTCGATGTAACCAGATCTTTTTGAACCAGTTCACCAAATCGAACTGAATCGTTTAAATGGTTCGCATCTCTAATACGCATTAATCCACAAATGACTTAAACTGTTAACTTTTTTAATGTGGCTGACGCTCTCTCTGAGTTCAAACAAACCAATATCCCGGAGTAATTCATGCACTCAAACATTACACTGACTGAACTGATGTGAAGAGAGAGATGAAGATGAACACCGAGCCGAGCCAGATAACCATATAAGCCAGAATAATATTGTGACCCAATCAGAAAAGAATGAGACATCATATAACACTTTTGACTTCTTAGTCATAACTGATGCAAATTATGTTTTTGTTTTTTATAATAATGGATGGCTACTTATAAATAAAGACTAAAAATTACATTAAGAAGACAGTTTAACTGACTCCCTGAAATGTTCCCAACGACGTTACCAGCTCTCTCTCTTACTATTTTCAGGAATGTTGCAATGTAGCACAATCCTACATGTACAAATAAACAGGCTTAGTTCATCTGATTGTCATACAGTTTCAATGACAAATTAATAAAGAACAAAACAGCACTTGAAACTCAAAAAGTATTTTCTGTTCTTCAGTATGTGGTCAGTTAAAAATGCATAAGAATAGTTACTAAATTCTTTTCCAATATGAAAAACAACAAATAATTAACATGAAAATGGTTTTCAGAAGTTAATTTTTTGTCCATTATAAGAGGCCTTCATTGTTCTTGAAGAGCATTGTTCCTGCACAACCTCCAACCCAGATGGATAAATTGAGTGTTGTTCGAGCATCATTATAGTATTAAATCTAAATGTAAAGAGGTTAAATTGTTAACTGAGATATTTAAAACATTTTAATTGTTAATTTAACCCTCATGTTGTGTTTAAGTCTTTTTGACTTGATGCACTTTGACTTACTAACTTTGCTCACACATGGATATTTATTTATTATAATATTTTTTGTATTTACAATTTTTGTATGTTTTGGGAGGATTTCCCTTATCTTGTTACACTTATGGTGTTTCTGATTAAAACTTCCTGCCCTTATATATTTCTCATTTCACATAATACTGTATTCAATCTGTCTATCAACATTTTTTCTTTCAATTAGCACAGGCTTTGTTTTTTGTTTTTGTTTTTTTTGGAACCGATCGATCATAGGCTGCACTGATTTGAGCTTATTCACTAGCTTTTTTTAAAGATTGCCAAGATTATCCACCAATATTCCAAGCATAATTTCAGATCATTGAGGCCTATGAACAGTCAGTTCTAAATAGAGATACAAAACATGTGCTAATTGAAATGAAACATCTCAATAAGAAATATAAATTCAAACAATCAAAAACCAAAAATCATTTAAAATTTAAAAAAAAACTGCCTGGCAAAAACAATGCAACACTATTTGTGGTGCTTTGGAATAGCTGCTGAAAAAGAAGTGAAAGAAAGAAAAATTATTTAGTCTAAATAACTTTTAACCATAATGAAACTGGAAACCAAAATATACAATTAAATAAAAACTGTAATAACCCTGATTTTAGGTCTTATTTCAAGAACACAAAAGAACGATCTGAAAAATGTGTGACGCATCATGAGACAAAAACCAAAAGATTTGGGCCTGTAGAAACATGGTAGTGTTCAGGTGGATGACCACAAAATTTGAGAATTTTGAATGTTGCAATTCACCAATAACTGTGGGAACACACTTGATAAGACACTTCTTTTATTCACTCGTAATACAAGTGTGTGTTTAACATGACAGTGACTGACTTGTCAACACTGATCTCTTTCTCCGTTCCATTGCGGAATGTGATCACATGACATGTGATGTGTATTATATATATATATATATATATATATATATATATATATATATATATATATATATACACACACACACAAGCTGTGTCCAAATTCAGGGTCTGCATCCTCCTTAGGATCCTTCCTACCCGGTTGAAGGAGGATGGGTCCTCCGACGACCGCAAAAACCGGAAGTCGGTGTTTGTGAATTTGGACAGCCTACCCTTCTTTCAGTTCCCTCCCTTAACCGTTGCTCATATCCTGTCGCCTAGCAACCGTGACAGCGCTAAGCAAGACGCGGGTGAAGAGCTCATCGTTCTCTCCCCGGAGCTTTATAAACACTTCTGTCTGCTCTTTCGTCCTTAGAAGCGTTAAAACAGCTTCAATCACTAACAAATAAGCTGTGTGTAAGGGGATATTCACACAGGCAGTAAGGAAGAAGCTAGTTTACGAAAGTAAACGGTTTTTTTTTACCTATACACGTACACATGTAAAAAAAAAATGCTTAATGCTAAAACAAAATGCCTAACTAGAAAACCACTGAAAATATATCTTTTTGAAAAGCCAGTTTTTAAAAAACATCGAAAATAATACTCCTCCCCCACTCCGCTACCGCTCGCTTCGTCCTGCCGAAAAGAATTATGGGATAGGTAGGACGCGAAAGGATCCATCACACCCATCCTTCGAATTCGGGGAAAAGGAGGACGCATTTGTGGGCCGCATTTGAAGGATCCTACGAATTTGGACAGCCTTCGTCGCGGCGCTGTGACGTAACATCCTTCAAATGCGTCCTCCGAAGGATGTAGACCCTGAATTTGGACACACACACACACACACACACACATTAGGGCCGGGACTTTAACGCGTTAATTGAGATTAATTAATTACACAAAAAATAACGCGTTAACTAAGATTAATTAATTACAGAAAAAAAAATTCCCGCATTTTTAATAACTTATTTTGCACCGCGGAACGTTTCTCACTGGACGCGTTTCGGCGGACCGATTATACTGAAGCACCAACTAGCGTTCGCACATAATCGCATCATAGTTCGCATATCACCGACAGCACACATCGAGCCTCAAGTATCACCTAAACGCAAAACATATAGCAGCTAGCGTGGACTTTACACTTTATGTTGAACTATGTATTATTTTGTTGGTGCAACAGTTTATGTTGAACTCTTTATTGTTTTGGCCAAGGTTATTAAGAGTTGGACTTGAGTATGTTATGGCCTCTGAAGCAACAGAGAGATGTTTTCTAATAGTCAGTGTTTCCAATGTTCTGAATGTACTTGACAGTATTGTGTTTTACTTAAAAAAAAAACACTTTACAGAAGGTTCCAGCACCTATAAGCTTCCTGAATTTCTGAAATGTACTATTTCTAAATTGTTTCTAAATATGCTATTGCTACACTTCATGGCAAAAATTGCACTGGTCTGCTAGACTTGGTTGAACAAAAATAAACAATATTTTGTTGCTTAAGCTTATGTATTCAGTCATTATTCAATGGTATCCTATAAATCCATGTGAAAAAAAATTACTTCTCACTGTTCTCAGGTCAAATATTTATATGCAATTAAAATGCGATTAATTTCGATTAATTAATTACAAAGCCTCTAATTAATTAGATTAATTTTTTTAATCGAGTCCCGGCCCTAATATATATATATATATATATATATATATATATATATATATATATATATATATATATATATATATATATATATATATAAAATTAAATTGATGCATTTAGCAGACGCTTTTATCCAAAGCGACTTACAGTGCATTCAGGCTATCAATTTTTACCTATCATGTGTTCTCGGGGAATCGAACCCTTAACCTTGTGCTTTATAGCACAATGCTCTACCACTTATATATATGTTCCATATAGGTTTAGATATTATTAGTGGAAAAATACTGGTTTGAATTTGCTCTAACTATGCTGTATGATCCAGACTGAAGAGCAAAGGAACAGGCACTCTGGTGGGATCTCTTGTTCACGCGGAGCCTGCTGTAAAGCTCCTGGTTTTCTCAGGTGAGGGCTTCTTCCAAGGCTCTGGAGGAGACTGTGGGCCTGTGGCCAGTGAGACTCCCTCTCCATCAACTGCTGCTTCAGAGATGAGATCTGCAGTCTCAGATCGTACATGCACAAATATTTAAACATAAGTATTCTTGCATGTGTTTACTATTGAAACCATGTAAGGATAAGACGGTACAAAATAATCAATGCCATCAGTGGTTCCATGAAGAAAATTACACATTTCCATTGCACAAAAAGTTCTTTAAAATGGAAAAAGATACTTAAAATGGTCACATTAGAACTATTTAGTGAAAGGATCTTTGAGGAACCAGAAATGTACTGGTTCTTAAGCCTGAACAAAGGTCTGCAGCCATCCTCACAATTAAAACCAATATTATAATTGTAAAATCATAATCTTTTTGCAAAACCTGATTGGAGTATCTGGTTGCTCTTGTCCCTTGCCATGAGTGGTGTCTTCTAAAGTAACTTTGACTTTTGGGAACTCCACTGTGAGGAGCTTAGAAGCAGAAGGTTGTCTAAAGTCACTGTCGGTCCCCCTTTCCGTTTTTCATAGATCCTTCTAAGCTTTTAAATTCAGAATCGCTGCTAAAGCTCGAAGAACTGGATGTAGCAGTAGAAGAGTGATGAGGTAATGGGTGAGTTGGGATTGACTTCTTTAGACAGATCACCCCTCTGGCAGTGTAAATGGTAAATTGCATTAAGATGATTTATCTTAGAGATTTTGACAAAGTGGTCTTTTTTTTTTTTTTTTTAAAGCCAACACTTTCTTACCTTTGTGCCAGAGCAAATCCACTTGGGCCTGCTTCCATTGGTTTTACCATAATTCCTCAAGACTTTTTGGTATCTCTTTCTGATGAGATTCAGTGGGACGTATCGTCTGCTGACAGCTTCATTTGTGGACTAACAGAGCATCTCCTCTGGAGTTTTTGTAAGCAGTCCTTACCCTTCAAAATTATCAAATTTTCCTTCTCATTTACAAAGGAATTTCCTAGTCCCTGCTCCTCTGATTTGTGCATTACTCTGGAAAATAGTGAGGATATTGCTTAGAACACACAAACTGTATACAAGTTACTTTTTGAATATTGCTCATACCTGAATCTCATGTTGGATAATAGCTTGGTCTGTTTTGAGATGTAAAAATCAGCTTGTTATGGAAATGGGAGGCATGGCAAATCTTTTAAACATGTCATGACCTTTTCCTAAAGGGCAATATTTGCCCCTCAGCTCATTTTCTTCACAAAAACCCTTCAGTCTACTCAGGCGTGTCTGAACAATCCATTAAATAGTCCTAATATACAAACTAAGGAGTTTAAGACAGAAGATCACTAACATTACATTTTTTCGTGGGCTTTGTTATAACTTGCACAGTACAGTCAACAAACACATTATTGTACTGCCAGAATATGCTCTGCTCTCATCTTATATGAGCTTTGCAAATACACATAAATGTATGTCTTTAGATGCTTTTTTGAAGTTCGCATTAGCTTTGTCCATTGTCCATTATAAGTGACGCTCACTGAGTGCTCTATAAAAGACTTAAACATTAGTCGTCTTAAATGAAGCCCTTTCTTGTCTTTTTCACAGCAGTTCGTGACACCAGGCGTTTATTGTAGCTCCTCACCAGGTAGAGACTTGAATGTTAGGAAGAGGAGTTGCTTTGCCTTCAGGTCTGAGCAGCTTTAAAATGCTCTGCTTTGGCAGAACAGACGTTCACAGCTGTGTCGTCTACTTACATTAGAAATCGCTTTGGACCCAGGAATCAAAATATGGAGAATATGAACTCCACCTTGGTGCCAACACCAGACACCATCGACAAAGACTGTCAGGAGAACGTTGACCAAAATCGAGTGCTGTACATTTTCTACTCTTCTGTGGTAGTGGTGCAGTTTATCTTGGGTTTCCTGCTGAACATTACAGTTATCCATCTCTTCATCTTCAAGCTCAAGTTCTGGAAATCTAAGACCATTGACATTTTCCTGTTCAATCTGGTCCTGGCTGACATTTTGTTGCTGATTGGATTGCCCGTAAAGGCATACAACTTTCAGCAATGCAGTGAACAGAAAGTAGTGTGCAAAGTACAGCTCTTTCTGCAGTTTATCAACCGAGGAGCCAGCATTGCCTTCCTGACGATCATCTCCATTTATCGATATTATAGCGTGGTCCATCCTGGGAGGAGGAAAGTTCGGAGTATTTTGAAACGATCGCCTCAGATTTCTGTATTCATCTGGGTGCTGCTGGGAATTTTGACCATTCCGGCCATGTATCAAAGTTTTATCAGATGCAACAGCAGTGAAAAAGATAAGAAACTGACCGCCATTGTTATATTGAGGGAAATTGTGTTTTTTACTCAGATTTTCATCCCCTTTTTTGTTCTTGTGTACTGCTCCATACGGATTATCAAAAGACTCCAACAGAAGTCAGTGGGCGACAAGACTAAACTCTGGAGAGCGATGTTCCTCGTCACTTCAGTGGTTTTCGTCTTTGCTTTCTGCTTCTTGCCATATGCCTTTACAAGAGCAGTGCAACTAAAGATCAGTGGACTTGTGATGAAAGAGGAAAAAGTTACTGTTGTTAAACTGTTTGACGGGCTTCTTTGTCTCTCTTATCTGAACTGTCTGCTGGATCCGATCCTGTACTGCCTCAGCAGCAGTAAATTTAAGAAGCTGTATATATCAATGTATCTTCCCTTCCTGCTGGAGAAGGAGAAACCAGAAAGTTCAGAAGATACTGCAGATGACTGATCCAAGTAAAAAAGAATATGCTTTGAAAAGGATGTTGGGAGAATTTCAGTCAGTTTCTTGCAATTGCATTTTTTTCTAAAACATTTTGAACAGTAAATGGGTAGTCGTCACATTGAGTATCATGTCTAAGATTTATTTGTTTTTAAAATGTGTTTAAAAAAAAATAAGAGTCTGGATTTTATGTTACAATTTTTTAGGAATGTATAAATTGCAGAAATGTATGCTTTTAGGCACTGTGACCATTATAACGCACATTTGTTTTCTGCATTCTAGTTTATTTTAAATGGCCCTGCGGTGTGACAGATGTACAAACAGTCCAATGCATAAAAATGTCAAAACAATTAGCTATGTGCTTTTAAAAGTAGTTTTAGATGAAGAAGCATGTCACACTGAATGCATGTCAATTCATTTTTTAATTCAATATGTGTCTTGCTTATATTGGACTTTCTGATGTGACTCATGATTTGTCTGGAAACTGGAAATGTATGATTTAGAAAATTTCTCTGTCAGACACAGAGGATGAAATGTGTACAATTTAATGTTTTCCTTTTTTCTTTTTTTTTTCTTTTTTGCATGTATAATTATGATTTGAATATGGTAAAAATAGAATGTTATTTCCACACTATTGTAAAAATACTTTTTTTTCTTAAGAGCATAAAGATAAACAACATCTTCATTCTTACCATTGGTGTTATTAGTTGCCAGAATCTCTGACTCATTCTCAATCGCACCAGAATATATAGCTTTGGATGAGCCTATCTTTAAGGCATCTACATTCCCAGCAAACAGTTTCTGAAAAGCTCAGGAGGTGTCTGGACTTGCCAGTGCGCTAAGAATGCATGCAATAAAATCTGACCTGAAAGACAAAGTTATGTAATGAAGAAAAAGAGTGGTCCATTTACCATACAGTGCAAAATGCACTGTGTTGTGATGGGTAAAACTCAAAAAGAGTAATGCACATTTGCTTATCTCCTTGTAAGTAACATTTAAGAATTGAAAAATAAAAAACATAAAAACCATTTTTGGTTTCACAAAGAACCATTTAGTCAAAGGTTCTTTACAAAAAAATCTCTTTCTTACCTTTTTATAAACTGAAGAACCTTCTTTCGCCACAAAGAACCTTTTGTGAAACAGAAAGCTTCTTCAGATGTTAAAAGTTCTTTATGGAACCACAAAAAAGCTGATGGGCAAAAATTTGATAAAAACATTTAAATTCCAAATTTGTCAGAAAAGTATTTTTGGCTAAATTTGTCAAAAAAAAAAGAATTATATAAATTAAAAATAAATAAATAATAATAAAATAATATTATAAATTAAATATAAAAGGTATACAAAATACAGTACCATTACCATAACACTAATAAATAACTTACAAAATAATAACAACACCATATAAATTTGGTATAGAGACAACCGATTACTTGAAAATCTTGATTGTGTTCTGTTATTTTCCTGAATGGGGATAGATTTTTATAAAACAAGCTTAACTAGTGTGTTGTCCTATTTCACTATTTGCTTATGTTGGTGTAGTCCACTTAAAGTGTTCGTCGTCACAGCGGTAAACACTACAGCTTTTTTGTTTCATGAGGAGGTTTGGCACCACAGCATCTTTGCTTCCGGACGGAACGTTAAAGAACCAACCGATCCGATGACGACTTCAACACTCCTGATAGGTTTCCACTTTTTTGTCCCATATGCATCAAACGTTTAGCCAACGGTCCCTTAGTCTGAGGCTGAGACTAACGTTGGTGTCAATTGCTCAATTTTCCCTTGAGCTCAAATCTTGATTGCACTAGTTCTTCCCCCATAGTTGCTTGGCTCAGTGTTCACAATTGCAAAATTAGGCTCTTCTGTTTGTGTTTCAAGTTAGCACAGGACGGCTCCTGTTTTCTCAGTTAATAATTAACTTGATTTGTGGAATATACTCTTAAAAAGGATTGAATTTATACAGAATTAACTGTATTATTTTAAATGCTGTATTGAGTTTTCCGGGTCCCAAGAATGAGCAGTTTCTTTGTTTAATCAGTGGCCTATTAATTAAAGACTTTTTTCTATATATCTAAAAAAATAAAATAATAATAATAACTTTAATGACTTTGCCATCAGTCATTAAAGGTTTTTAATAAGTAAAATGAGGTTTAAAAAAATCATTAAAGAAATATTTAATGGCACAGTATACAGTAAAATTTGATGTTCTGAATGTATTTTGGGTTTGTGTTTTACTGTATTGGCTTTTGTTATGTATTAATGTAATTTTGTTTTTTACTTGTTGGACCCCAGGAAGAATAGTGGATTGGGATCCAAATAAACAAATATATCATTATTTTTTAATGCATTTTTAGTACCAACAAACTTAATGCCAAGTACAACCAGTAATGATGATCAAATAAAAAGTCCAGATCTGATAAATAATGTGATCAGAAAGAGTAATAGTGGGTTCAAACAACACACTGATCGACAAACACATCTTGACCTGGTCCATGTCCTTGTTAGGACAATGATTGACTGATGAGTGACGGCCCTGTGGTGTTTGTTGTACTGATATGCTTTAAAGATTGAAAACCTCTCAAAGTCCCTGCCTGTCAATTCTCAGACATGGAGGTTCACAAAACAGTCATTTTACTTTGTCTCCTCTTTTTTACAGGTAAGCCAACAGATATTTATTCATAGAGCTTAATTCTAAGACTATTTCTTCTATGCTATAGATAATGAAATGAACCAAATAAGATCTATAATTATTTTTATTTTTTTTTGTGAATAGTTGATACGATATTTTGGACAGATGTCGAAAGCACGGGTAAGAAGTTCTGCTCATCTGCAATTGTGTTCACAGTTTATGCTTTCATTACTAGAGTTCTGTTGATCTAGTTTGAAATGTTTATATTTTAGAAATATTGTGTAATATAGTTTGGTAGGGGCTCACATGGGCCCTAGTTTAAAAGTTTTGGCCTTATCGGTTAAGGTAGATTTAGTAGCACAGTTCACAGAACCTGAGTCTTAGTTCATCAATTCTAATATATTGTGTTTGTGACTTGAAACTCAGTTGATCTTTTCCCACATCTTTTCTCATTCTGCAGATGTTTTGGAAGCATATATAAAAACAGATGGGGCCTGGATAGTGAAATTACCTAAGAGTCAATACACTGCAAAAACAGTGGAGGATTGTGCCATCAAGTGCAACAAAGAGACTTCTTTTACATGCAGGTCCAAGTCAGACCATAACAAAACTCTCAAAACATATTTAGCTGTACTAGACTCTACAAGTGAGGCTTTATTCCAATGTATAATGATAATACATTTGTATATATGTGCTTTGCAGGTCCTTTTTATACATCGAAAAAGATCAGGATTGTGTAACATTACCTGCCAATTCAAAAACTGATCAAATACTGCGAAGAATGAGTGCTGCCCTCTATGAGAAAAAGGGTAAGATTTTATAGGCCAACATATTTTATTACTTTACAGATTTGAAGGTGAAGATGATGTTATGAAGTTCCCCCTAAAATAATTTCAGCATGCATTACTATCTTTTAAATCAGCTTTAAGTACATTACGAATTTTAAGAAACTTGAAATGCTAACTCAACCTGAGTTAATATATAATCCACATTTATCAAAGTGTAGTTTGGTCCATGTAAGCAAACAAAGTGAAGAGGATTATCTAAAAATCTATCATCCAGTGGGGGTTGCTTTTTTTTTAAGTACAAATGAATCAAGTACTGTTTAGGTTAGACAATGAAATTTTTATGTTGTCTTAAACATTCTGTAGATCAGTGGTTTTCAACTGGTGCTTCAGGACCCAAATTTTACATTTAAAATCCTGTAGTGATCCAACAGATTTATTGATATTGTCAAACTTCATAAGTCCATCTAACTAGAGTAACACAACAAAAATAAAAATAGGTAGAACTATAATGGAATTTTATATGGAAGATGAAACTTTGGGCCAAAATTCTGAGTATTTTCACTCTGATATTGACATAAAAAGATACAGGAAGATACAGATCATCTGTTTTTGTGTCAGACAACAAACCTTTTGAGAACCACTGCCCTAGCGGGTCATAATAATGTACAGCAGCTACCAATAAGAAAACTGCTACACTATCATACAAACATATATCATATATGAATGTCATTAGTAAATGAAATGAGCATACTATATACTTAAAACACAATGAAAGTGGTTTCAATATGTTGTAATGAATGCACTGAATCCCTCTTACAGAGTACTTACTGGAATGCGTGAATGGTATTGGCATGGACTACAGAGGTACAAAATCCAAGACAAAATCAGGAAAAACGTGTCAGCGATGGGAGGGAATTTTCCCCCATGTGCCAAAGTATATCTCTCAATTTGACTTTTTCATTCATAATGCAATAAAACAAAAAACATCTATAGGAAATACAAAAATTAAGTGGTCAGCTAATTAATGTAACTTTCCATAGCATAACACCAAAGACACATCCAAAAGCTGACTTGGAGTCAAACTTTTGCCGAAACCCGGATGGAGATCAAGGGGGTCCCTGGTGCTATACCACAGATCCAGGGAAAAGATGGGAGAACTGCGATATCCAAGACTGCACAGGTAAATTTACTGAACAAACTGCTAAATAGTGGTGGGATATCATACTGACGGGCAAATCTTATGTAAAAGTTTTTCTATCAAGCCTGCTACCCAGAAAAATGCAATCATAAACTAGAAAATTATTTCTTTTAAATGTCCTTTCACTAACAACTTGGTGGATAAGTGATGTAGTTGCTCACTTTCATTTAGAGCAACACTTTTAAGGGAAGTACAAAGCAAAATTTGGGATTAAGCCTTGAATCTGCTCTTAAATATTTGCAGAGGAATGCATGCAGTGCAGTGGAGAAAACTACAGAGGCAAGATCTCCACCACTGCTAGTGGATTTACCTGCCAGCGCTGGGACTCTCAGAAACCCCAGAACCATGGTTACATCCCTTCAGCGTGAGACATTATACTTTATAGCACAAATGGGATGTGGTCTATTTTGTGCATACTTTGACTGTGGTCTGTCTTTTGTAGCCTTCCTGATAAGTACTTGGAAGAGAACTATTGCAGGAACCCAGATGGAGAGCCCAAACCCTGGTGTTTTACCACTAGTCCATCTAAACGCTGGGAAGCTTGCAGCATTCCTCGATGCAGTAAGCAATGTTCTTGACAACCTGAAACATAAGAGATTAGTTCATCATTAACTGGTCATTGTTGTCTTGTAGCAACTGAACCACCCACAATTGTACCAGAGCTTACCTGTGCAAGTGGAGAAGGTAGCTCTTACAGGGGTACCATTGCGGTGACAATATCAGGAAAAACTTGCCAGGAATGGTCATCCCAAATTCCCCACAAGCATGCTAGAACTTCAGAGAACTACCCATGCAAGTAAGCATCAATATGGTGGCTTTGAGGGGCATTGAGGTTTTGTTTAAGGTTTTAAACCCTACACGTGGAGGACCACCTTTGTGCCAAGTAACTAATCAAGGTGTTCTGGATTACTTGAAAACTACAGGCAGCTGTTGGAGCAGGGTCAGAACTGAATTCTGCAGGACAAGGCTCACTTGAACTAAAACAGGAGCGTCAATTTCTGCTCCCGAAAGGCCACTGTCCTGCAGAGTTAAGCTCCCACCCCCATCTTAGCCTTAACCAGTTTATCAGTCTTCAGGTTTACTAGAAACATCCAGGCAAGCATCTTTGAGCTAAACTCTTCAGGACAAGACCCTTTAAGAGCAGGGTTTGAAACAGTTGAAGAACCAAAGATACAGGCTCCTTCAGGGTAAAACGGTTACATTTGATGTAATTATCAATGAAGATTCGGGAGGAGCGCGTCAGTATCAGTACAATCAAGTAATCAATCCCATAGTATAAATATCGCTGACTTACCTCTATCCATTGACGGTTTATCAGCATCCCTCCTCCACCCCATCTCCTCACATCAAGTTCACTTTATAATATACGGGGAAGGGGGGGTACTCTAGGTTCGGGCCATTCCCGAGCTCGGAGCCCTTCCCCGGACAGCACGCCAAATACGCATACCATACCTCAGCTAATTATATGTAAGCGTGAACTAGTGAATCTTGCCCCCGAATTAAACAAAAATTTGTTTCCATCCTAGAGGCCTTGATAAGAACTACTGCAGAAACCCTGATAATGAAAGAAGTCCATGGTGTTACACCACAGATCCTGAGACCCGATGGGAGTACTGCAGTGTACCTAGTTGTGGAGATCAGCCTAGACCTGGTCTGTGTTGAAGAAGCCGTTACAAAACCATATCTCATTAAATGTAGATTTTGGTGTCTTTTCTTAATTCTTTTCCTAAGAACCGGTAAAGGAGCCATTTACTGTAACCTAAATATGTGATTTGCAGAGGAGCCTGTGATCCCTGTGGGTGAGGAATGTTATGAAGGTGATGGAACCTCTTACCGCGGTGCCATGTCAGAGACAGTCAGTGGAAAGAAATGTCAGTTCTGGACATCCATGGAACCTCATCGACATTCCAAAACACCTCAGAGTTTCCCAAAAGCGTAAGACACTATACTGAATTCCATTATCTTGAACAGTTGCAGCCTTAGCTCCACTAATTTCTCCTCTGGCTGATGTCATGATTTTGCCCATTATGCAGAGATCTGAGACGGAACCTGTGCAGAAACCCAGATGGTGACCGAGCCCCTTGGTGTTACACCACAGATCCCTCAGTTCGTTGGGAGTACTGCAACATTGAGCGGTGTGACAGCAAGCTCAGCACAAAAGAACCCCCTATCAAACCAACTAAACTTGTCCCAACAGACATTTCTCAGGAAACAGGTTTATCCATCTACAAGCTAACAGATTATATCAAAGGTCAAGTGTGCCCTGGTACTGTCTAAGGGAGAGTGTGACTTACAGTGAGATTTGATTCTTTTTGCAAGATTGCAAGGTTGGAAATGGAGCAAGTTACCGGGGGTCCCACATCCACTACTATAACGGGAGTCACCTGCCAAGCATGGAGTTCTATGACCCCCCATCAACATGCCAGTTTTTACCCCTGAAAGCCACCCAGACAAGGGTCTAGAGTCGAATGTAAGACTATGAAGAATTTTAGAAATTTTTGAGGGTGATGACTACATTTTAACACAGTTTTTACTTGGCTACTCCGTTAGCAATGCAGAAACCCAGACAGTGATGTGAATGGACCTTGGTGCTATACAACAGATCGAAATAAGAAGTGGGATTACTGTCAGATCCCAGACTGCGGTAACCAATTCTTGATATTCCATTTGGAAATATTTGACTCCAAAGGCAAAATATATTCCTGGATGCTAATTGCTGTTACTGGGGCTTAAATACAAAAATTCTTGCTATGTAAAAAAAAACATGACATGCATATTACTTTTATACCAGATGGCATGAAATGTGGACAACCAGCAGTAAAACCCAAACGGTGCTTTGGGAGGATTGTTGGGGGATGTATTTCCAAAGCACACTCATGGCCTTGGCAGATCAGTCTTAGGACCAGGTACACAAATAAGCTGCCTTTCTCTACCCCTCTACTAGGCAGAAATTATATTGTACTTATTATCAATCATTTTCTGCCATACTAGAAGCAAAATTCATTTCTGTGGTGGAACGCTAATTGATGCCCAGTGGGTCCTAACTGCAGCTCACTGCCTAGAGAGGTAAGTGACTTTTTTTGAAGGCGCAAAAAGGCAAATAAAAGGTTAATATCATGCACAAAGTGAACTTTGTCAATATTTAGAAGTACAAAAGTGCAGTGGTTCTTGCTCTGCTTCTGGAAATCCACTGGAGTTTGTCTGTGGACTTCTAAACTGCAGTTGACAACCATGCACTGCATGTAAAAAACAAAAGAACTCTTAATAAGTTCTTCATACAGTTAAATGTGATCATACCATTATGCAGGTCTGAGAGTCCATCTGCCTACAAGATCATGCTTGGTATCCACACAGAGCGTGCAAATGAAGCATCAAAACAAGATCGAGATGTTTCTAAGATTATTAAGGGACCAGCTGGAACTGACATTGCTCTTCTCAAGTTGGACAGGTTAGTCTCCTGTTGCATTGCCATTGCAAATCAAACAACACACTGTGAATCTAGTTAAGTCTGTAATATTTTCAGAATATTCCCCAGTATTGACTTTTGAAACTGTAGTCTAGTCTAATTTAGCAACCTAATTTGCCTTAGAATTACATTAAAGGTTCAGGTTGTAGGACCTGCCACGAGAAGGCGTACTAAAAAACAATAACAATCGCTTGGTTTGATGATGCTAACCCCTCTTTCACACCATAAGCGGCGTGCGAGCATAGACAGTAAAAGAAATGGACACAGTGCCCCATTGGATTCAAAGGAGACAAGTAAAATCAATTAGAAGCACGCACTTCCTGGGGGTCGAGCGTACTGTGCAGACTCAAACGGAGCTTGATGACGTAGATGTCACATGAGCAACCTGTCTGACATTTGTAAGTCTTCTAATCACTGTGCCAAGAGAAATCTGAATCACCCACCGAATCTTGCAGATGTTGTTGAACAATTTTGTCCCGTTGCTTCTATGGACTTTCTATGGGCTTCTCCCTTGACTTTAATTTCTCTACTGTGCGACAGAGAGTGGCAGGTTATGACGCAATTGTTAGCCTATTTTTACAAAAAACTGCTTCTCTACAGCCACAATGTAAGATACAAGGCAATGGAGCCTTTATACATTTTCGT
>NC_039262.1:5995117-6071737 GCF_003368295.1 Carassius auratus
TAACACTTTACAATAACAGTACATGAATCATCAAATACTAATACCTGAAATTAATAATTACTTGATTTATGAACTAATGATGAGTTAAGACATGTATTAATCAAGAGCTAATGAAGAACTAACTTAACTATGACATGAGTCATATGAAATACTGCATGAATAACACTACCTTAATTACATGTTAGTTCCTGCATAATAGTTTATGTATTAATTAACACTTTGAGATAAACTACAGTAAACCACACGTTCTAGAAGCAAGATGTATGAAAATGACACAATTTATAAAATTTGCCACCAGCTCTGTCACAAACATCAGTGAAAGACAGTGGATTTATTGCAATATTTGCGTTTAACCTAACTCATCCAACGCACAATGATGCATTCATAATTAAAAACGACTTTATCATTCGGTTTTGAGTGATTCCACTGCTGTCCTACAATAACATTAAGCAGACGCAATTTTCCAAATTGAAATCAGTTAGCATAGAGATGCTGATTATCACTTTTGTTACGTTATGGTTTGGCTTACGGTCTTTATATCAGACGTTTGTCTGGCTCTTCTTTTGGGCCACTATCGCTACTTCAAATGATCAACTTTGCTCTTACCGTTCAGTTCCTTCTCCATCCAAATGCAGCCACAGGTCCTCTTCTCTTCAACTTATTTACAAACCACAGAAAAGGACCAAATACCTGACTTAGATAAGTTGAATATGTATAGAACATGTGTAATTTGATAACTTTTTAAAGATGTGCCCCACAAAGACAAATCGTGACATAATGATACATCAACAAGTCATGGAATTAATGTTACTTTATGAGTAAAATGATGAGTTAGTAAAATGTGCCCCCCAAGTAAAGTCATGACATAATGATACATCAACAAGTCATGAATTAATGTTACTTTATGAGTAATAAATGATGAGGTAGTAATAATGTGCCCCCCCAAGTAAAGTCATGACATAATGATACATCAACAAGTCATGAATTAATGTTACTTTATAAGTAATTAATCATGAGTTAGTAATAATGTGCCCCCCCCCAAGTAAAGTCATGACATAATGATACATCAACAAGTCATGAATTAATGTTACTTTATAAGTAATTAATGAGGAGTTAGTAATAACGTGAAATAATCTTATGTTTGCACCAAAATATCCAAGATGATAATGATGCATAATGACCAGCACTTAAAAAAAATAAAAAATAAAAGCACAGAAATGAAAAGGGTAAAACACACCTTTTATTTAACAAAGCTTTTAAATAGTGCACCTTAAAATCAAGAGGCATAAGTTGTGTATACTTGTATGTTACTTTACAAAAAACTCAACATAAAATTTGAAGAGGTTACATACCAATGTTAAAATAAAATCAGGATTTAAAATTGTGTTTGAAGAAATGTTCACTAACCAAACAGTAACATTATAAACTTTTTTTTTTTTTTGATGTTTTGCATTAACATACATTTTTTTAACAATATTAAAGGGATGCCACACCCAAAAATAAAAATTGTCATTTACTCGCACTCAAGTAGTTCCAAACCTGTAGGAGTTTCTTTCCCCTTCTGTACACAAAGGAAACTATTTGGAAGAATGTTTGCAACCAAGCAGATCTCGTCCCCCATTACGATCATAGTTTTATTTTCCTACTACGGCAGTAAGTGTTGCCCAAGATCTGCTTGGTTGCAAACATTCTTCCAAATAGTTTCCTTTGTGTACAGAAGGGGAAAGAAACTCCTACAGGTTTGGAACTACTTGAGTGCGAGTAAATGACATTTTTCATTTTTGGGTGAACCATCCCTTTAGGCAACAATATATACCTCACTTCTTTGAGATGTCAAGAATGGCACTGCTCTCTTTCAATTTTTTTATCATGTCTATTAGGCTGAGCAAGGCACCGTGCAAGACAGCTACCAGCAAATTTTGGATGCTTTCTCCCTTTTTAAAGGTTGCTCTCATAGCTTTGTACTCCTCAGGATTTGCAATTGCCAACTCAGCAATGGGTGCTTGCATCACAATCGTATTTCTGTCAACATTCATTTTGTTGTAGGCTTCAGCTTTACTTAAACCACCATTTACCAGTTGTAACACTTTGTGGTAGCGTTTGATGGAGTCTTCAGGGGTTCTTACTAGGAAGAAGAAAGAAGAATGTTTTAAGAGTTTGATACAACATGAAGGTGAGTAAATTATATTAATAATGATAATTATTTTGGTTTGTGCTATTGCTTTAAGAAAAGACAAAAAAGAACAAAATGTGGTTATGATAAACTTAACTCTCTTGTAAAACAGGTTGGATCACTTTCTGTTAAGATCATTTGTGTGTGCTTTATTAAACAGAGTTATTAAAATGAGGATAAACAATGATCACCTTATAGCAGATTACCTTTAAGGTACACAATGTGGCACTTTTTTTGTAAAAAAAAAAAAAACATGTACCTACTGTATTAAATCAGCAACTACATCATGAATCCATCTTCCAAACTATGTTTTTTGTCTTATCACTACGGTACATTTATCACTAAAGTTGAGTACTTGTGTTCTGACTACTATAGACAGAGCAGGATGCCAACCTCTGTGGAGGAGCCCAGTACCTGCATGACTCGTCACTGACAAACACAGAACTATCTCTGGTTACAATGTTATTCTACGAGATGCATGCAGTTTTATGAACTGCTAGAGCACCAAAAGTGACATGGTTGTACCTTTAAATACCCATAGAGATCACGTTCAGTCCATATTGCCATCATGCTTGCCTACAAGGCCTTACATGGTTCAGCACCAAAATACCTGTCTGAACTTTTAACGGTCTACACCCCTAGACGAAATCTCCACTCTTCTGATTCAGGTTTTTTTTTACTCTTTACGTTCTGTGAGTGATCAGGCTGTTTCTTCTGTGGCTCAAAAACTAATTCTCTTCCCACTGAGATCAGTCATGTGGACTCTTGGTGTTTTTAAATCTTCACTTAAAACTTATTTTTTCAGGCTAGCATACAAGTGAATATTCCGTTTGTTTGTTATTAAATACTTTCTCTTAAATTTGTTTTGCTGTTTCTATTTTGTTAAAAGATATTAAAAGATAAAAAAGATATTATTTGTTTGTCTTTAGATGCAACCTTTAAAAGGTGCAATATAAAGTTTAACACTTTCTCCAAAAAGCAGATGCGATGAGATATTCTCTGGTTATTCACTTAAAGCCTTGACAATTTTCACTTCTGGATGAACTTTACCTTTTAATACTTTTGATAGAATAAACATACCTCTCCTAAAATCAAACTTCAGTTTCTTGGATTTCTTCTTGTTTTTTCGCTTTTATCCTTTTTCTTCCTCTTTGCTCTTGGTTCAGATTCTGATGAGTCTGAAGATTCTGAGGAGTCTGAAGATTCATCACTGGACTCATTCTCCTGTGATGCAGCAGTAGTGGATGAAGATGCAGTCAGTGCCTGTCTAGGCGAGATAACTGCTTCATGCCTCAGAAGGGCTATGACAAAGAACAAATAAAAAAGGTGTAGAACAAAACCACAGGTAAAGAATACATTTTTTTTAAACCACAGTTAATTTAGAAAGAGATTTTTAATGTCTCAAATGCAAAAAAAGAGGGATGACCTTATCAATAACCTTTAGCAACCAGTCTTTGATAGGGCATTTGTTACTCTAATATCACACTGATTACAGTTTGGCATTGGGAATAGGGGCTTTCGCACTAGAAGAACCTTTTATAGTTCCTATGACTATTGGCAGGAGTACCCACTTTTTGGCGTGTTCGCACTGCAGGAACGTGGAATGACCCTACTTAAGTGTAGGGTCTAACCCAGCACAACAGGAACTACCAGTGACATAAGTGTAAGCTGATTGGCTGAACTAACTACAAACATGGAAAACAGTGATAGATGGACTTCTCAACCTTGGCTTCAGGATAAAATCCAACGCAAGTTTGAGGTGACCGAGTGAAACATGATTATCTATTTCTGCTCAGCTAGCAACACTGGACATCAAACAGTGGTTCTCAAACCTGTCCTGGATTACCTCCAGCCCTGTACAATTTATATGTCTCTCTCGTCTATCATACCTGATTCAACTCATCAGCTCAAAGTGGAGTCTGCAAGACCTGAAGTGGATGTGTCACATATAGGGAGAGATACAAAATGTGCGGTGCTAGGGGTACTCCATGGAGAGGTTCGAGAACCACTGCCCTAGACTAGAGGAACATTTAGTTCTAAATAGTGAACATAGTCTGATGAATTCTAGTCCTCCCTGGTGGCTAGCTCCTAAAACCAAATTCCTATAACTACCAAGTGCAAAAGGGGCTAATATCACCCTAAGGGTCCACAGATTTTCCTGTCTGAAAGCATTTCTAATTAAACACTGCAACATACTGACTGGCAGAATTGTTTTTAAAGCAAGTTCATGACCCTATTACGTACCATCCTCCAATCTTGATCTGAGAAAGTTTTTGTCATCGGTCAGAGAGTCAACTTTTTCCTGAAGATGAAGAATCTTCTGCTTTTGTATCTCGATTGTCTGTTTTGCTTTGTCAAGAGAAATCTGTAAAGTGGGTGCACCTAATAAAAGAGAAATAAAAAATTAGGCCAAATTCAAGATACATAATTTACATTACACATTAACAGACACATTTATGTGAACCAAGTGAAAAAGTATATATCTAAATGAGAAATTTAAATTCATCAATTATAATTTTTTCCCCTGTAATGTTCACATTTTTAAAATCGCATGTCAATGTAGAAAAGGCTAAAAACAAACCTCCAGTTTCACTGGTTTGCTGTACTGCAGGCTGAAGTCCTAAAATGAAAAAAATAAAATAAAAAATAAACACCAACTTAAAATGCAGCATTTGACCAAACAGACAGTTTAAAGGGGTCATATGATGCGATTAAAATGTTCCTTTCTTTTTGGAGTGTTACAAGCTCTTGGTTAGTTTCAAAGACTAAAGTCTCAAATATGAAATTATATTCTTTATAAAAGTTAGGTCAATTACTCCTACCTAAAACGGCTCGTTCTTACATGCCCCCACATGTTTGTGTCACAATGGGAAGATTTGCATACTGCCACCAAAACGTTCATGCAAAAAAAGGCAGAACTTTATTCTCTGTTGCAGCTGCTGTCATGTCTTGGAGATGTGCGTTTTGTTGTGAAAGCGAAACTACTTCGTTTGGTCTTCAAAAAAATGGACACAACTAGAAATCATTGGTTAAGTTGTATTTCAACTCTGTTCCAAAACAGTCCAACCCAAATATTCAGATGTGTGCTGTGCATATTGTGGAGGACAAAGAACGTTTCCTGTGAGATTAGCCTACTATGCTGTTGTCTGGTTCTATAAAGTGTGGCAATTACAACTTTGCAAGGACAGTCTGCATGTACGTTTACATATTTAAAGACTGTGCCACTGATGATTCAAACGTGACTTTTGAGCAGTGAAGAGTAGAGCTGGTTTGTTGTTTCTCTGATCACTAAGGCAGACAAGGTTTTGTTTTTACGCAGCGCGATACGCAACATGCAAAATACAGTAAAAGTCATTATAATCAGTAATTATGTCCCCACTGCATGCATGCCCGCCCTTGCAAGGGGTTTATTGTTTTTGTGTTGTCGTGCAGGGACATGGTATCACTGTATGGTGAGGGGCATAACAATTCCATCACACGCTTGAGGTATTCAGCCAATCACATCACACTGAATAGCTGGCCAATCAGAGCACACCTCACTTTTCAGGCCAATGAGCTTTTTAAAAAAAAAAAAAAAAAAAAAAAAAAAGACTTGTTTCAGAAAGGCGGGGCATATAGGAGCAACAATAATGTACATTGTGGAAAATAATGTTTTTAACCTTAAACTGCATAAACGCATTGCATTACACCAAATACACAAAATTATGTTCTTTTTAGCAACATCATATGACCCCTTTAAACGGTTTTAACTGTGGCATAAAACAAACATTTCGATCATTCTCAGAAATACTTGAATGGACGCTATGAGATAAAAAAAAAAAAAAATAAATAGATGGGTTTTATGTAGTGTATAACATTATAGGTAGTTGGATGGGTAAACTTCAGTGAGCAAGCCCATTACATTTTTATGAAAGCCACATTATTATTTTGTATTTTGCATAAACATAAATGTATTTTTAAAAGCCCTTAAATTTTACTTTGTCTTTATGAAATTGACATGGGTATTTACACATTCACGTATATTTTTTCATGCTAATATTTGTAATGGAAAATAGCTACACATACCACAGTTATTAGGGTAAATCTACTTGTTATTTTAGTTTTACAAAAAAACAGAAACATTTAGAAAATGTGCAAACACTTTATGCATACGTGGAGTATACTTTTTATACCAAAATACTGTTTGATATATCTGTTTGAATTAACTTCCCACTTCACACATGTACAGTATCAGCAATTGTATTGAATTACTTGCCTTCTGATGAGTTTGATGTATTTTCAGTCTGAACATTCTTGCGTGCAGATACAACTATGGGAGAAGCAAGCATAGTTCAGCATTAAAAAAAAAAAAAAAAAAAAACACCTGAAAACAGGGTTGCCAACTCAAACATTTGGCTTTATCTCACATTATTAGGCTAGCCAACTAAATCTCAAAACCGAAGACAACAAAAAAAAAATCTACTGGTAGGATTTTTTCCACCGGCATGTGACATTTTTAAACAAGTGGTTCATTCATAAATCTGCAAGATCTTATTTTTTGATCATCATTCTTAATCCGGTCTGGATGTACTCTGACAACAGTGCCATTTTCTCAATTTTTGTTCAAAATTGTTATTTTTTAATGAAACTTGCATTCAGTGTTGATAGAGAATGCACCATTCAGTAGTAGGCCTATCTGTGCTGACTTTTCAATCCCTGTTATGGGCAAAGATTTTATTAAGCTCCTATTTGAAGCTTTTTGAAATGTGTGAAGGCCACTACGAATTAGAAATAGAAACTGTAGACAGACGAGGTTTATGCCGTTTATAGCGTAAATTCTATTTGCCACACTGTGCAGAATTTTGCCGCACCTTGCATAATTCAACCAGTAAAATACGTTATTCAATTAGTAAACAACATCAGATGTAATATCAGGTAGTTATCTAAATAGCAGGAAACATTAATAAAGTTTCTTTAAAAGTGCATCTAGTAAGTCACAACAAAGTATATTTGAAATTAACAGCATTAGGTTTAAATACATAAAAAAGAAAGGCATTGTTTCACAAACATGGCTTAGATTAAGCCATTAGGCCTCATTTAAATCAGGATTTTTAACTACCTTTTATAAACGTGCCTTAGAAATAAAAACATTACTGGTAAGAGAAACAATTGCCCTGAAATATTTAAGATATGTCAGTGCAAGATGTTTTCATTTAAAACAGGTCACACATGCATTTTAGACTGGGTTTAGGCTCAAAACCTTGTCTGTGAAACCGGGACAATGAGTTAAGTTACCAAAATCTCACTCCACCCAGGCAGCCCAAGTTTGCAAGCCTTACAAAAATAACGTTACACCAAACAAAAGACTCTGTTACAAGTAACGTTACTTACCATATTCATCTGAGCTGTATTTGTTGGTAACTTTCCTCCCACAGCGCGTTGCTTTTCTTTTCTCATCCATCTTGCTCACATGATCTGCTGGTTGGCGCGAAGCGGTGGTTAATGGCTCGATTAGCGCCACCCCATCGTCCTCGTCGATTAGGGACATGGTTTGGATTGTAATTACTGTAATTCCCCCTCTAAACCCTACGTGAAGTTCTGGTGCGTCTTGGATATCTTTACAGTTATCCCAGTTTGTATATACTTCCAAAGACGGTGCAATACCATCAAGTTTTACCTGGGTTAAAATTTTTATTATGTTTAAGCCCCCCTGCATGATTGAAGCAGGTTCTGATATTGCACCGGAAATGGGCGGGGCAATCTCTGGTGTTTTTCGTGCCACCTGACCCGAGATTAATTTATTATTAGCGCCAAGTGTGGTTCTTCCTGGTTAGGAGCACGCTCATGGACGTGAATGAAGTCAAGTGTGTTTTGGTAAAGAATAACAGCAATGTTGCATTCAAAATTTTTACTTTTTTCGATTCAGAAGCCCACAACTAACAGGAAACTCAAACTCATTAAATGGCTACAAAGCAAAAAGTTACTAGCAAGGAGAGTAAAGTGCTCAAGATGTGGCCATAATATGAGAATGAAGAGAGCTACATCTCGAAATCTCGACGGTTTTCATTGGTGAGTTTAACCGATTTGTTGTTCACATATTGCTGAAATAATTTCTAGGGATGTTATAGGTTAACAAAGAGGAAACAATATTTTCTCTAAATAAACAACTTAACATTAACGTTATTCTATCAAGCTACGTAGTTAGAATGGTGTAAAGGCTTGATATTGATCTGGGGAGATTCTCAACTTGAGGTTGTTGTGCTGCATGGTAACGAAAGCATATTGGTTTAATTAGGGGTGTGACGACGAGACAGCCAATGTGAAACTGTCGAAATAGACCTTGCTGAATCGTTGTTATACAGGAATACGATTGCGTGGGTGTTTGAATCTAGATCGCCAATCGCCATCTTTAAGTGATTTAAAGCAGCACTATTTAACTTTTATGCGCTCTAACGGTTAACAAACAGAACTCCACGTGTCCCGCGGAAGAACATTCTAACCGGAGCAACTTCTCTAAGTTTGTCTATGGTGGTCCACGCAGGTATGTGTTAATGTTACTCCGCAGCGGTGACGACCGAACAGGCTACAATAGTCCAAACATTAAGTGTACCGTAGTGATTTGGGATGAGACAAAACGTTGTTTGGAAGATGAATATAAGTGGCCAGATAAAATAAAAATACTAAAGTAAATTAAGACTAAATAATTTTTATGCTCCATTTACACCATTCAGGCTTAATATTAAATTAATAATTGTTAAAAAGTAAAAGTGAAAGTAGTAAGCTTTGCACTTGAAACAAAGACCGCATTAAAGAAAAGACTGCACAAAAGCTTCTTCCTGCTTTGGCAATGGGCTTTACTTCTGCAGAAGTAGTAAACGCATTGGCTTTTCATTTTTGGGGAATTTTTTTTCTTTTTACCACTATTTATTAATTCTTAGTCCAGGTAAAATACTGTTGTCTGCATAACCATGTTTTGACATTTATCACCATCACAGGATGTGCAGACATAAAAGTCATCGAGGCAAGAAAACCAGCCGATCAGTGCGAGTCGGGTCTCTCTTCGAGAGATCAAAACTCAGCTTGTCATCTTGGCTAATATTCATTTACAGGTGAGTCTGTTGTCGGACAGCAGAGATGGAATAGTAAAATGTTGCAATGTTCCAAGTTTGATTGTTTTAATTTCAACAACTCTGCTTTTCCCATTCTGAGTCAGCATTGTGTACTTCACAGGTTTGCTCAGGGATTGCGGATTAGACAAATTGATATGATGCAAGATGGCATTGCAAAAAGTTCCAGAACCCTCTCTAAGATGGCTCGTATCATGAGGAAAGTTTGCCACTGTGCTATAAAACGATACAGACGAAGACATGGACAAATGATTGGAAGTGCTCGAGAATTTGCTGTTCTTGATGAAAGTAACTTCCGTCATAAACGAAAGGTAAATTTAGAACCTGTTATGCAAATTCACACTGCAGTTGCCCACCACTGTTGTCGTTTGAACGCTTCTATATAATATATATGAATTCTGCTAATAAGAACAGTGTAAAACACACTGATGATTAATGAGCTGCTGGATTCATGAATATTAATCAGGTTGTGTGCATTCTTTCAAACTGATTAGCTGAAATCAAATCAGTGACCATAATAGGTGAGCGCCAGCCAATGAGATTGTCGTTTGCACATTTAGTTCCGCTCAATAATGGAAAACCTGTCAGTTCTTTAAAGCAGGAAAAATCCAAAGGAACTCCGTTATTTTAACAGTAAAATAAACACAAAATATCATTTACATGTAATGTGTCAATTCTTCATGTGTACATATGACTTTCGTGCTCTCTGCTTTGTGATGATGACTCGTGCGCCTTTACACTAAAGTTTACGGTACATCAAATACAGGTGTGCTGTGCATCCATTGAGATGACTTGAAAATAGAACCGATCCTGAAACTCTGAAGTGCTCCATCTGAGTGTTCGGCAAGTGAAAATATATTTGTGATAAACCTATACTTGGCCTTCAACTTACTCACTGACGAGTAAAATCTGAGAGTTTATTAGCCTATTGGCTAATATTATATATCATTTAGTCGCCCAGAGTGAAGATCAGTGGGTGATTTACTCACAATGTAGAGAGTTGTTCAAATGAAAAGCCCCCAATGTTTATGATGGATGGATGGGGATAGATGTACTTTCTTCATCTTCATACTTCTTGGTCTGCCATTTATAAGGCTCCTGCAGATTTTCCTTTAATTTCTCACCTTTTTGTATGTTTAAACATGTTAAATGAACATAATTACATAATATTGTAGTATTTCTCTTTTTAATTAAATATTTAACTTTTTACAGTATGGACGAGGGAGAGCATCAACAACATGGAGGCGAAAAAAATGGGTCTTTGGCATGCTAGGTGTGAGGGATAAATGCAGACACCCAATCTTGCGGCTTGTGAAAAGAAGATCAAGACCTCACCTAATCCCCATAGTTGTAAAACATGTGCGTCCAGGCACTACCATTATTTCAGATGAGTGGAGAGCCTACCGGGGGGCTTTGGCCAATATGGGCTACAAACATTTTACAGTGAACCATTCCCAGTGGTTTGTAGACCCACACACTGGAGCTCATTCACAACACCTTGAAAGAGCTTGGTTGACATACAAAACAAGTGTATGGAGACTAAGGGGGAACAGGACAGAGAAAATGCTAAAAGAGCACCTCTCTCTCATAGAGTGGACTCATTGGCTTGGTGAAAAAAATAAACGGGGGCCACTTGGGCGCCTAATAAAAGATATTCACCATCAATTTCCTGTTTAGAGGACAACACACTGAACTTTTGATTGTGTTTTATGTAATATTTAAGTAAAATACAAGTTAACTTGTCCTCTTGATTTAAGGTGCACTGATATTTAAAAGCTTTGTTTAATAAAATGTGTATTTTACCTTTTTAATTTCTGTGCTTTAAGTGCTGGGTAATATTTATCTTGAAATAATCATCTTGAATATACTGTTGCAAAATAAGAGTCACCTTTGTAGATGTTAATTGAGATTATTTAGATAATGACTTCACATTACGTAATCATTAACAACTCATAAACTAACATTAATTCATGACTTGTTGATGTATCATTATGTCATGACTTTACTTGGGGGGGCACATTATTACTAACTCATGATTAATTACTTATAAAGTAACATTAATTCATGACTTGTTGATGTATCATTATGTCATGACTTTACTTGGGGGGGCACATTATTACTAACTCATGATTAATTACTTATAAAGTAACATTAATTCATGACTTGTTGATGTATCATTATGTCATGACTTTACTTGGGGGGGGGGGCACATTATTACTAACTCATCATTTATTACTCATAAAGTAACATTAATTCATGACTTGTTGATGTATCATTATGTCACGATTTGTCTTTGTGGGGCACATCTTTAAAAAGTTATCAATTACACATGTTCTATACATATTCAACTTATCTAAGTCAGGTATTTGGTCCTTTTCTGTGGTTTGTAAATAAGTTGAAGAGAAGAGGACCTGTGGCTGCATTTGGATGGAGAAGGAACTGAACGGTAAGAGCAAAGTTGATCATTTGAAGTAGCGATAGTGGCCCAAAAGAAGAGCCAGACAAACGTCTGATATAAAGACAGTAAGCCAAACCATAACGTAACAAAAGTGATAATCAGCATCTCTATGCTAACTGATTTCAATTTGGAAAATTGCGTCTGCTTAATGTTATTGTAGGACAGCAGTGGAATCACTCAAAACCGAATGATAAAGTCGTTTTTAATTATGAATGCATCATTGTGCGTTGGATGAGTTAGGTTAAACGCAAATATTGCAATAAATCCACTGTCTTTCACTGATGTTTGTGACAGAGCTGGTGGCAAATTTATAAATTGTGTCATTTTCATACATCTTGCTTCTAGAACGTGTGGTTTACTGTAGTTTATCTCAAAGTGTTAATTAATACATTAACTATTATGCAGGAACTAACATGTAATTAAGGTAGTGTTATTCATGCAGTATTTCATATGACTCATGTCATAGTTAAGTTAGTTCTTCATTAGCTCTTGATTAATACATGTCTTAACTCATCATTAGTTCATAGTCAAGTAATTATTAATTCAGGTATTAGTATTTGATGATTCATGTACTGTTATTGTAAAGTGTTACCAAGAACCAAAGAGGCACATGAGTCAGAATATAAGCCAAAACGCCTCAGCAACCATTTATCAATATCATAGTAGCTTCAAAGCACACCCTAGATACTGCATAACAAACTTTAGCAACCACCCACGATACCCTAGCAGATTTTGCACAGACAAACACTACATTTTCTTCACTGAAAGTAAAACTTTAGCAGTGTCTGAATGCATTTTCCATGGTAAAATAAAGTTTGGTAAGTATTCCCCATTCTTAAATGGCCAGAGTAAACTTCGAGATGAGTTTGTTGAGTTTAGCTCCAAGCATTATGTTTATGCTGCAGCGCAGCCAAAAAATATATCTGTCCAGTTGCGAAGGAAATCAATTTTATCACAGTTACACCACATTTTGTATTTAAGAGCCCACCCTTCCAAAACCCCAAAAAACAAATCAATAGAAGCAATATAAGCCAAAGCAATAAAATAAACTCGGCTGGCCTCTCTGGACACGGCAAACTTTGGAAATCTGAGCAAACACCAGCAACATTTCATTACACAGCTTTCCTTTATTCACAGATGAAGCGCATCACAACTTTCAGTTTGCAGTTTGATTTGTTTCCGCCTCCCTTACGAGATATACGGATATACCCATCTATGCAGCAAGGTTGCAGCGCAATAAAATTAGTCATTCGCCACATTGCTCAGCTTCTGTAGAGTCTGAACTCTGTGTTCCTGTTATACTCAGCGGTAAAAGCGCGAAGACGAAGCTCTCTGCCTACAGCAGTTGCAGTTTGCTGACTTCAGACAAATCCTTTCAAATGAGAAGGGTAATTGCTGTGAAATGCCCTTTTCAAAAGTGTCTCCTGATACTTCTGGTGCATGATCTACTGGGCCAGGCTTTTAAATAAAGAGCAACAGCATCAAGCTTATGAAGCCGTAAGTGATGCTAACCGCTAGCCTAGGAACAGGTTTGCAGGTATGGTAGTTTAATAACAACACTTATTGTAATAGTCAGAGGCAATTAAGTGTAATAGACCTCTTTTATTGTTCATTAAAGAAGCCTGTAGTCGTCATTTCAGGTCTGGCTGTGTTCACCCTGGTGACACATTCAATGGACTTATAGGAGTCCTGTAGATGTGTCTTCACTTTAATGAATACAATATGCTACAGACCAACACAGATTTGCACTGACCCCCTAAAGGGGTTGTTACAGCGTAGTCAAGCTCCTGATAACATTTTTACAAAACACACATTTGAAAATTCTCAAATGAAAATCAAAATTAGAGCTCAAACAGCAGATGAATATACAGTAGAGGAACACTGCATGAATGTCTATAAACAGTCTTTTACACCAACACTGACATATATAGTGCTACAGTCCTAGTGTTCTGATTATATATGTCCATCACCGCTCAGTCTCTGTTTTTGTGCTACAGTATTCATCACCATTCGTATTCACACCTCCATCTCGAGCGTGATCGAGTCCGTGTTTAATGTTGATGCATGAGTTTGAAATATGGGTTTATTAGATTTCTACTGAACAGTTTATTTGATGACTTCATCGAGAGAAGTTTATTTACTCAGGGCGCAGGGGTTTTATTACAGACATTGATCAAAATGATGGCACGCTTTGGATGATCTGCTCACCCATAATCCCAAATTGTGAAAGTGCTGTCGATGTAATAATCTGTAATGGCGGCAGACAAGCTCTGGGGTGTCCAGATTACATCCCTCATCACCTCTGAAAGTTGCCATAAATTACTTGTTTTAATGAAAGTACTGGGCTAGAGGCGACAGTGACACCGACAGGAGCTGGGACAAAACAGACAGGCGCAGAGCTCTGGAGTGAGGACTAAGTGGCAGGCGAGGGAACGCAGGAGTGAATTTACTGGGACAGGTTAACAGCTCACCTTGTGTTGAAACACCAAGGACGCTGTGTGTTGAGTCTCAGTACTAGTGGGATAAACACCACTGACTGCTACTGGCAGAGATTTTCTGCACTCAAAACATCATCCCTGAGGAGTCGGCATACGAAATAAATGCATACGTTCACATGAACTGGATCTGTTGGGACTGTGCATGCATGCATAAAACTGAAAAGTTTGGGATAAAAAAATGCAATAAATCCCATGGTATTTTGACTGTGTTGGGGAAAACGTATCTGAACTAGCTCATGTTAAAACATCAAAGATATCTGACTGATTTAATTATTACATGAAAGTGTTATAAAAGAGGATCAACTGTATAAAAAAAGTGGAGAAATCATCAGGAAACATTTCTGAAATACTGAACCGTTTTGTCTGCAAACAAACGCTGCTAGCTCTGCTCAGAATTATCTTTATTTTATGAGCATATTTTTATAGAATTTTGATAACATATGAACATTTTTAAAAATGCATATACACTACCAATACATGCAGCCTTAATGAACATAAGAAATGTAGTGTACTCTAATTTTCAGGAGTATTTACACTAAAATTTGGAAACTAAATTTGGTTTATCTAACTTGAGTCTATAGATCTATTGTTTATTTTTTTGTAAAAAATGTTCTCTTTTATTACATAAAACTGTGCTTGTGTTTTTAATAAAATGGCACTTTTTTATATTTTGTTATAATTGCAATGACATTCATACATCAAGTATGTTTTTTCAAATTTTTTGATGCTGCTGTTGACTCTTAGTTGTGCAATAGTTGTGACATGCTGTATAAAGTTAATAATGGTGTGAAGTGAATGTGGTTCCTTTTAGCAGCCTTCTGTAATGTTTATCACGTTTTTATGACCTTGCTGCTATTTCTCTCTCTGATACATACATGTCAGATGAACCACCTTTTGCTTTCTGCTTTTATTGACAAGCCTTTTTCCCCCCCCTCACAGCCTTGAGTTCCTCAGACACTTATATTCCTCACCAGCCATCCTCAAGGGACTTTAGCTTCCTGAGCTGCATTTCTGACACACTGGATGGATTATAAGAAAGTCTCGAGTAAATCCTGCTCTCTGGGTCTCCGATTTGCATGCAGCTTTTGTAGCGTCTTTGCTGACAAACCCGATTGGCGCCACTTTAAAGTGATTGGCTCTGTGAACGCTGACAAGGCCGGTCTGTCCAAGCCTGGCGGGTTCATAGGATGCCAAATTGCTATGCTTCAGAGATTGAAAGACAGTTCTATCATGCCAGAAGACACTTTTGCTTTGGAGTGATGATGAACAAGATTAAATCTCACCCTAACAATGGCAATCTTTCTCTTATCACTCCGCTCTTGTCAATATCAGTTTGTTCGACAAGGAATGAAAAAATCTGCCTTTTAGAGGAGCATCACATTGGACTCGGGTCACGGCACCAACATGATATTTAACGGTAGCGTTGTGCATTGACAAAATCAAACCAAATCTTTTAATAAAGATGAATTACCTGTCCAATCATGGACCGGAGTTATTTTGTGCATTACAGCAGAAGATAAGCCGGTATATTTATGTAACTGGATGGTTTTATTGACCAGACAAGAAGATGGTTGATGGCAGGAGCAAAGCCTGGTGCAGTGGATGATAAAAGTTCAAAAATGAAGAATAATATCAGCTATAAAGTGAATTCAGAGTGATTTAAAATGGATGTGGCACTTCATGAGTGATGGCGAGGTGGGACAGGTGAGGCACTGCCTGAGAATATTTGCTGGATGACTGATGAGGTTTGTTTCTTTCCAACTTTCCACAGGACTTGAACTTCAACTGTGAAAAAGACAGGTCCACCAACTCACATCTGCCGGTCTGTAACGGAGTTAAGATTTATGTACATACAATTGGAGACAGTGTTGGGAGTAACATATTTCAAAGTTAAAAAATATATAGAATTATCTAATTTGGGGAACACTTAGGTAACACTTGTTAATAAGATTCCAGTTATTAATTTTAGTGTATACATTAGACTGCTTGAGCTAAGATGAAAACTAATAACTTTACAACATTTGTTAATTTTAGTGTTCCTGTAGCTCAATTGGTAGAGCATTGTGGGTTCGATTCCCGGGAACACATGATAAGTAAAAATTGATAGCCTGAATGCACTGTAAGTCGCTTTAGATAAAAGCGTCTGAAAATGCATATATTTAAATTTAATTTAATTAAATTTTTTTCTATTTAATTTAATTTAATTTAATTTAATTTTTAATTTAATTAAAAATTTTATTAATTTATACATATACTAATCAATTTCTAAAATGTCAGCTGTATTAATAAGTTATAGTAAAAAGGTCAAACTACCTAATGCACTAATTAAAGTTATAGAATGGCACTTTATTATGTTGTTTTGTATTAATAGGACCAAATTTGCATTATTCATGTAGAGAAAAAGTCACCAAATGAACTATATTTATTTATATTTAAAATGAAATGTGAATGAAAGGTTTTTGCTTGTGAATAACACCAACAATCCAATTGCAATCCAAACGGCTTTACTGAGTTTTTAACTGAACTCTCAGCATTCAGATATGTGTCATATAAGTTCTTCTGGTGATTTCTCTTTAATTAACATTATTATTATCTCAATGTCTCTCTTGCACCTTTTTGAGAGATCTCACACCTGCGTTTGTCTGCTTCCCTGATGACAAACACAAACCTTCCTGTCTGACTGGAGCAAGGCGATCATTGTGAGTGCACTCATTCGACTGCCTCTATGCTGTCGAGCCATCAACAGATATTAATTAAATCTCAAGTTGTCATGGAGACGGTCATGCTGGAGAGTAACAGATTACAAGTACGTAACAAATTAATTTTATTAGGTGGTGGCAACTGAATAGGCCTCTGTCATCACGCGGTTATTTAAAACAGTTCAAGTTGCAGTATCCCATGACAGCCACTGCCCACATGAGCGAGGCCCATTGAGTTGAAATCATTAAAAACCATTAAAGCCTTAAGTAGCGAGATATTGCTAATTGCTAAAAGAATTGTCGGACACTTCACAAATTTGTTGCATCGGTTGGCTGCAAATATCTAAATGCAGACTCTCATAACGAGGTCCGGGACCTGTACTTTGGGCCAGGGAACAAAATATTGGGTCAAGATCACAGAATATTGGTCTCCTTCTACATAAGGTTTGAAGTCACACCTTCAAGTGTTTGGTCTCTTGGCATCCCAACGCAGAAAGTGCATCTACTCCTAATTTAAAAACCCAAATGCCTAACCTTAAAAACCCAGAGAACATCATCAATACCAGAACTTCACGACCCACTTTCACAGTTAGCTTTCTTGGTTTCATCAGATCACTCTCTGATATTAGCATTAACCCACTTTTCTGTGTACCGGGAGGTCTCCGGAGGAGGCGAGTGGCAGAATGTCACAGAAATGTCATCAGTCCGCTTGAAACTTTCTCTGGCTGAAAATCACAGCGAGTGTCCATCGAATGCATTAGACGTGGAAGTGGTCGGGTTTTATGGGTACGTGTATATGGAACAGTCTGCCTGCTTCATACCTCATTACACGCCGTCTCTGAGCTGATCCCTTGAGTGTGAGACTCACAGTAAGAGAGTGAGACAAAACAGCTAGAAGCAGAATTTTAAACCGTTGCCGATCACCGTGACCTTGTCCTAGATTGAATTGAATGTCTTCATTCCGTTTCTTTCCTGTTAATTTTTCCTTTAATTGAGCAACATAATATAATGCAATGATTATATGAAGATGTATGCATATATTTGTTGATTTTTCTTTTCATGGTTCAGTTAAATCATATTTTTTTGCACACCTGTTGCCTCATTAATGTGAATGCTAACTATAATTTTGGACAACATTGTCTTTTGGAAGTGTGTTCAACAAGATTAACTTTGCATTTTCAGGCACTTTTGTGTTTATTTATAGAATATTTCTTAAAATAAAGAAAGAAAAAAAAAATGGTCCAGAGACTCAACTATACATAAACTAATTTCCTGAAACCTGTTGAATTAGTCATTTTAAATAATGAATTTATTATTGTCAACTAACTATATACAGTACGTTATCCTAAAAATATAGATGGTATTTTGATATATGAATAAACGTTTGAAATTCTACTTTCAGAAATAATATAATATAATATAATATAATATAAACGATAGAAGAATAATCCTGATTAAGAGCATAAATTACCAACTAAATCCATGTAAAACCAGCAACCAGAATGACGGCAAAAGAAACCAAGCACCTTGTCGAATTTAAGTTACATTTTATCAACCCTGCAGTCAGTTCCTTATTTTCTGGAACTGATTAAAGTTTTAAACACCTTACAGAAAGTAATCAAAAGTTTGTGCTGAGAGTGTGAACTTCATCCATTCGTGACAGTGGGTTATGAAGAGCGCAGTGCGGCAAACGCAATGCATTTCTTTCTCAAAAGCCTTTGGATTAAGTAATTTGTTCCTGAGCTTGCTTTCCACGCAGAATAAATCACGAGAACAACATTTGTTTAATTCTTTCTTAAAGGGCAGCAGTAATGTAATATCCTATTAGAACAATTCAGCCCTGCAATGTCACAAGTTAAGGCACGTTTTTGTTTACTTAGTTATCTATGTTCACCAATTTATCTTTTTACCATTCAAAACGTCTTCTACTTCCTGCAGCCAGAAGAAGCAGCGATAAAGAAGAAAGTGAGAGATATCCAATCATGTTATTCATTCTGATCTACTGCCTTTCTTCCCACATCAAGTTTGATCCATGTCAACAAGAGTCCTTCACAGAAGTCCGTACAGAAATTAGCATCACTCTTTTCAACCGAACATAATTCTCAAAGCAACATCCTTCACTAAAGTGAGCTTAAACCTTGCTACACAATCCCATCTCGATTTCCAAAAAGGCTGCGAGCTGAGATGCTCTTTGAGCCCACGCTTCGGCTATCTGATGCCTTTCTAAAGATCCCGGGAATGAATGAGCTTTGATGAATATACTTATGATTCAAGTGGGACTAATTACATGAGCCAATTAGTTTTCAGACATGGTCAAATAGATGGCCATCAACTTCATTATGATTTAGGTATGCTAGACGCAATGTAATCGGGCCAGTGTGAATAATGCATTATGCATCGGTTTCTTCTATACCCCATGATGGAGGTTATTTTAAAGCAACACCACTTGAATATAGAAGATGCAGGTTTCCAATTCACAAAACCAAAAAAGTTTCTAGGCAAGTTTAATTATTATCACAAACAATCTTGCTTAACAGCTAAATGAACTTTGATACAGTACGATGAATTACCCATGATCCCCTGCCACTCGTTGTGGTGAAAAAGTGGATCATCAGCTATGACAAAATCACTTCTCGGTCAACAAACCGCTGCTAGCTGTTGTGAAAACATTCAATTACAATCATAAAGACACAAGTCCATCTTTCCCAGGAGGGACAGAGAAAAAAAGTGTCAGATTCACATTTCACACTGTTAATGCTAATGCTAAATGATATCTAGTTGAATATGAGTGAACACATTTCTTGTCTGCTGATGCTGTGGGGGACAAAACTAGTTTAAAAGCAGATCTAGAATGAGTGTAAAGGATTACAGTTTTCAAGTTCTGAACTACAAGCAAGCTCAAATTATGCTGTGGCAGTTTTTACACCAGAGAGGGTCCATGCTTTATTTTAGGGCCCCACAAACCTACATCCATGTATATGTGTGGTAGAATTAGAAACGACCTCACTGTAAAAATTATTTTCCGAACAAAATAAAACAATCATTATTGGAGTATGCTTTACAAAGAAATACTGTTTCACTTCAAAATGTTACATTTATATCAATGTTATTTGCCATTTCTTCAGTTTACTAGCAATTTCTGATTTTTTTTGGTTTTTAACTATGTGGTAGACTGAATAGATAAAAAAAGCAAAAAGCAAATCTCATCTATTATAATCACTTATGAGAGAATCAGTACTTAAAATATATGATAACATGTCATCAACTGGACACTTAATTTCAATACATTTTAAGTTGAATCCAGATGAACTGGATTTGTTTCAATTATATCAACTATAGACAGCAGAAGAAAAAAGAAAAGTGATATAATCACAATTTTTCAGAGCATGTGCAAAATAAGGGTCATAATTAATAACTATTTAAATGACATAATAAATAATAATCCCACAAATACAAGTACAAAACACAAGGTATTTATATTAACATGTAAAATGCTTAGACAATTATTCATCTTTATTGTCCTTTTTTTTTAATCAAAATGTTCAACCAGTTACCTCCATGACATACAAAAAAGCTTATAATTATGTCATTTGCCAAAAAACTTAGTCCAACCCATCCAAAAACTCCCCAGTTTTTTGCCATTTCCCTCAAAAGCACCTTTTTTTTTTCTCGAACACTCAGAATTCTCTTCAGATTAAGCAGGCAATGCAAATCCATTGCAATCAAACAAGTTATCTAACTTTAGTTTTCCAACTAAAATCATAATCAAATCAAAAGGTTTTTTTTTTCTTTTTTGTGCATGCATGACCACATATTCCCTCAAAATCTGACCCCTCGCCTTGGTCTCTAATTCTAAAACAGCATTTTTTCCCCATCAACATTTACATTAAGTCTCAGCACTGCCGACTCAGAGATAAGAGCGAGGTTTTGGCATATTTTCAGTGTTTTTGTCCCCTAATTTCCCCTTAATTCATTTAATCAGCTTTAAAATAGAAAAAAACGAATTGCTTTGGCACAGCATGCAAGCATGTTTGTGTAAATACAGAAGCATTGTCATGCTCGGCTGTCCTTTTTAATTCGATCTCTCTGTCTTTCCATCCTTTTTTATGTACAGTATTATGAACTAAGCAGATCATCATGAACGCCAAGCGCACGCACAGGAGCAACAACAATCAGAGAAAGATCCTGGTGCCACCAATGCCAGTATATTTTTGTTTCACACAAATGAACAGGCTTTAAGACCGTTTAGTTATTTTTACTACATTATCTGAGCCTTTAAATAGTTACAACAGATTTATAGCTAGAAAAAGGTTGCTTTACATGTTCGACTGTTTCCGACTAAAGCTTTAAAAAGCAAAGTGATATTAGCTGGTCATTGGAGGTCTGTGATTATGTACCATTACCGCACAGACAAGCGGTAATTTGTCTTTATAATTGGCACTGGCACAAAGACCCAATCAGGATGGCCTGCTAGGTGATACTGGCATGGTAATTACAGTCGGACAGGAAGCTTGGCATCCTGGTGGCCTCCATTTAAAGTCAGAGTTCAACCGAAGTCAGCTTTCGCACTGTAAAATATAGAAGGCTCTCAGATTTAAAGATAAAAACATGGCTGTTAGCTCCTACAGCAATTTAAAAAGCCACAGTAAAACACTATGTCTAGGACATTACTATTCATCATGTACTGTAAGAAGAATTCTATCCATTAAAGGTCAAAGGTGAAGTGTGTCATATCTGCACTATTCACGTTCCCAAATGCACTTGGAAAAATAATGACTTTTTAAACTGCAACATGAGATTTCAGTTTTTCACCGCTCAACAATCAGGATTAGGTTCAGTTTTACAGGGCCCACCATAAAACAGTGTTATTTTAGGATTATTTATATACTATTATAGTATTTATTTTATTTAAATTGTATTATTTCATATTTTAAAGAGAGATAATTATATAAAAAAAATTCCAATTATAAAAAAATAATAAAAATACATAGCCAGTGGAAATCATCCAGCTAATTATACCAATTTAAACATGGTTGTGTCGGGATATGATAACATTCAGTGCAAAACATTGCAATATTGCAAAACATAACTGTACTAAAAAGCTCACATACCGGCCATAGTCCTTTATTGTTCCTACAATAAGAGCAGGTCAAGTAGTGCTAGATAAAAGGTGGCAGCTAAATGGGAAAGTAATAATAGCAGGCCTGTATATAGAGAAGAGGTCCAGAGAACGCTACTAGAGTTCTGAATCATTTTAGACAGTTAAGGGCATTTGTGCTTGTGACCCGTTGAAAGCCTGAATAAAAGATATTAAATTCATCAACTTGATGATTAGGTAAAGAAAGGGGGGTTTCAATTAGATGCTTGCTTTGGACTCTTCAGAAAGGTCACTGGGCGGCCCTGGCGTGACGTCGCATGCATGCATGATTTAGAAACTCCACACTTCATGTTCATTATTCTGCAAGTGGCACCGTCTCAGAGAGGATGACATTAACCACCATTGTGAAGAACAGCGATGGGGACAGATCGCTCGCTAAAGGTTAATTCAAACTAAAGAAGATGTCAACCAATCAGAAGGCTGGAGTTTGTGTCCAACAGGCAGTTCGGGAGAACAAATTCATTCTCATTCACAATGAACCCCACAGTTCATCACATGCTCTCACCTCTTATCATTTTTACTGACAATGCCGGAGCTCTCTGTCAGCCCCGAGCCTTGAGACCAGCAATTTTAACCTATTATGAGACGAGAGACATTTTTTGGAGGCGTTTCCTGTTATCATTTTTGGCTAGATGGAAATTTTTCACGAAATGACAGAGCTGACTTTGATTTGACATGGCAGCTGGGCTGTAGGCAGGGGGTCTGATTATATGGTTTCACATTAAAATTAGCAGCGTGTCCTAAAGCCTAACACGGGATGTCCTTGTGTGAGGTCACAGTGATGCACTGAGGGTCTGTATGTGAGGGTCAGCAGTGTCATGGCTCTGAGCTGGACAAGAATTAAATGTCCACAGTTTGCGTGGCTTCCTGTGTGTTTCCATCACTTTAAGAGATTCCTTATCGATTCTTAAGGTGCGGGTTTATTTCCTGCACAGCAAGAGTGGGAAAAGCCTTTTCTGAAAGGAAGATGATGAACCAAGTAACCCCAGAAAGGTTAAAATGTTGGTTCTTATTTTAAAGACTAGAAGAAATGTAATGTAAGTGCTTCATACAGTATGTTCCTTCTCACTAAGCATTAACAAAAAAATCAATAATAATAAATTAGTTCTATTAGGCTCAAGTTAAAACCACCATATTCATGTTTTCATAAAAGCTGCAACTTCATGTATATGCTAAACAATATTGTGAAAAAATTATAAATTCACCTAAATTAAAGTGGAGGTTGAAGCTTCTGTAGGAATTTTGTTCAACAGAAAATTATCCATTAGAAATGATAATTCAGCGTGAAGAGAATTATTCAGTCACATGACTTTTTTATACATGTATTTAAAAATTGGTCAAATTCTACAATAGCTTTTGGGCATGTCATCTTAAAAAAAATAAAGTAGTAATAATCAACATACATTTTATACAACATCTCAAAATACATGTACAGACACTTAGCTTGTAATATTCTCCTCACGTGTCTTTTTGCATGGTATCTGTCAGGTGAAAATCCTACTTTCAGTAAGCAAGGAAAATAAGTTGGGGTTAGTTATACACCAAAGTTTAAAATCTAAATTCATTTTTTAAATAATCTCATAATCTCATAAATATTAAATTGGTATTGCAAGAAAGTTGGTCAGATATCTCAGTTCATATCTTGTAATTCTTAAAAATAAATAAATAAATTGAAATCTGAATTGTGAGATATAAACTAAGGGGGAAGAAAGTCCGATTTTGTGAGAAAGCTGCAATACCTCTTAAAAAAAAAGTATTCTGTGGCAGAAATGGGCTTCCAAACACATTAGCCTTATCAAGCAGCACTAATAAATAAAACATAAAAAAGTGATATAAAACAAATCATAAATGTATTCTAAAGCGTGCAGATAATGAATTCCTTGACCTGAATGATGAGCAATATGTTTTAATGAGATTTTGGTATTTAAATTCAGAACTGGGATCCATGTCTGGGAGGTTAATTTCAGAAAGGGACTGATCTTTCTTCTTGCAGACAGCGAGAACATTCATGAACGAAGTCCAACGTGTCACGCAGCAGGCCAGACAGCAGGAGCAGCAGTTCCTGCTGACAAGCGTTTACCAGCACAGCCACTCTGACAAGCCTCTCATCTTTCCATTTCATCTTCACCTCCTGCATCATTAAGTCCCTGGAGAGTGTGCATACTTAATGTGCAATGATCCACAGGTCACCCACCGCCAGCAAAACACTACAGTTAGACATATTTACATGTCTACAAGCCCTTATAGCCATACAGAAATCCATCACTGAGAAGCTAACATTCATTTTCATGATGCTTTCTGGGAACGATTTAGTATGATAACAACCATGTTTTTAATTGAAAATAAATAAATAAATAAATCTTCCCTTAAAAATAAACCAGTGGGAGGAATCAATAAGTTAACAGAAACAAGTTTTCCCCAAAGATAAAGTGAAAACTACACCCCTGGAGAAGGAATGGTGGGAGTACAATCAACCAATCAATCAGAAAGTCTGTCTCTGATCAAAACAGGCCATCATGAAACAGCTGCAAAAGTAAATGTTTACAATGTGGATTTGAATGATAAATTGTTGAAACTGTATAACATGAATATAATGTACTAAAATATGTCTTCTTTATAGACAGTCCCTCTTTTCATAACATCACATGAATTACTTTCTGCACAGATCACATACTGTTATTTTCATCTCAATATTTGAATTGCAAAATTTAAAGCTGACAACCATGTTAGCATGTCATGTGGTAGGAAAAAAGTTTACACACTAGCGTTCCAATAAGCCACCTTGAAACTCTCCTGTTATTTTATTTATCAATATTTTTTATATATCCGTTATGAATAGAACAGTGCTATTTCAAACATACTGAAATACTTTAAACATGGACCAAGCAGTGTTTCTGATATCAGTGAGCAAGGAGTGGAGCAATCACACACAATTCTGCTGAGCTTAGGAATGCAATGGCCAATCAGATGAGTCATCGTTCAAACTCTCAGCTTTGTTGAGTAAACTGTTCATTTAAATCCGTTGCCTCTTGTTAGGTGAAAACTATGTTTTCCCTGATAAAGGGGGCTAAATATCATGTTTTTAAGGATCGCTTGAACCTGTGGACATGAAAAACAACCTGCGACAACAGTGTTAAAGTAGGCGCAAGTACAAAGGCGTTGTACTTGCGTTGCAAAGTTGCTATGAAATATTTGCATTGCACCATAAACGTAACTACGCGTATAAATACAATGTTTGTGAAACAGTAATATTGGGGTAACATTTGAAAATAAACAGCAGCATGACAGCATATATTTCGCATGACACAGTGCCCTAACCAAACATGACTTAACATAAATCGCAACCACTGAGATAAAGTTCCTTTGACCTATTTGCACACTCTATCGCGCTTGGTAGTCAAAACCAGCTGAGTGTAAAAATAAGAGCACATAGCTTTTATTTTCAAGACATCCATGATTATTCTCCAGTCTCCAGTCTCAGTGGTTTCCTAGTTTAGGTATTTGGGGAACATCTAAATGTTTCTCAATTTCACTCATTCACTGCTCGTTCATGTTACAAGAGCGATACTACCTAGCGTATAATGACCATAATGACACTTGAACTACGTGGGATTGGAACGCTGTAACTTTGAGTGAGTTTGTGGTGTTTTGACTGGACTGCAAATCCCCTGATTGTGCACTGGACTCCAGGTAGGCCTTGAAAAGTTCATTATCTCCACTAAGCTAATTAATCATCAATGACTCTCCAAAAAGATGGGTCTACTGGACATCTACCTCACACACACACACACACACACACAAACATCAATCATTTCCACTTTAAACCCTTCATTTAAGAACACAAGCATTTAAGAACACAAGCATTCAGAACTGTTGAACGAACCTTATGTATATGAATGAATGTGATATGAGTTGATGGGTTATGTTTGGTTCACTTATGGACTTGATGCACCGAAGTAATGTTATTGTTTGAATATTTATTGAGGTTGACTTGAGTCATTGACCAGGGTATTATTGTATTATTCTCACTCAGTTGAAAGACAAACTGTCCCTTGATGGTGTCCTATATGGTGTATTGATTCATGAGAAGGTTTATTTTTGGTTGTTTATTGGTTGTTTACTTTAACATGCTTTGAAGAAAGAGATATTGCAAAAGAAATAAGACCATTTTGAGTTGCATTAAAAAGAATAAGAGAAAAACTGTTTTTTGCAATTTTTCTAAATGTGTGGGTAATTTACTGTTCTGTGAAGTTTGATTTGAGTTAACTGCCTTAGCCAGAACCACTAAGTCACACTGTGTTGATGCTGTTATTTATACTTGTTTACATTTTAAGAGGATAATAATAATAAAAACATAAATAAATATATTTACAGCAGTAGCGTAGCCAGAAAAGAGACTCTGGGTGTGCATATGAAAATCTGGGTGTGCCACATTTATTGTCAGATTACTTTGCAAAATTATGGGATAGTATATTTTTGTCACACTGCTTCCGTCCAACCATACTCCTAGTGTTAATTTGCAGCTCGTGTCAAAATGTAGTTAATTGTTAAATGTAATAATTTTCTTCCAAATACGATAATTTTGAACTTTAGCTATTTAATTTTGTTGATTTTTCATTACAATTTATTCACTTTAAATAAATTATAATATATAATTATAGGATTAAAATGAATTGTAGTTGCTCAATATATCTTATATTTGCGCGCGTGCCGAGGCGCAGGTTTGCGCGCTTCGGATGAGCGCATGCACAAATCTTCTCACTGCGCGCGCGAACTCCCTGCCTCTGGCCATACCTGTCAAGTATCCCGTTTTGGCTGGGAAAGTCACGTATTTTACCCTTCTTTCCCGCCGACCTCCCGTATTAGTATTTTCCCGTAAATATCCCGTATTTTATTTTTTTAATTTTAACCTGCGTTATTAATAAAATAATAATAAAAAAACATTCCCAATCTGAGCTCAGTCACTAGTCTCGCGATAACTGCCACCTGTAGTAGCCTGTCGCGAGGGGTGTGTGATGTCAGATGACATGAGTTATAACTCGGGAAAAACAACAACAAAAGAAAAAACAGAGACGGATGATGGATGCTACGATAGATAGTGAAGGCACACCTGCCAAAAAACCAAAACCCATGTGTAAATACCGTGATAAATGGGACATACTTTTTTAAAGAATGCAAAGTCTGCAACAAATTTGTACAACAACTCACTAAAAGAGTAAAAGAAAAGTTATGTGAAATGAAAAGAAAAACTGTAAAAGAAAAGCAATAGCCTACGAAATGAAAAGAATGTGTGGAATGAAAATAAAATGTAAAAGTAAGGACAAGCAATGTTAAATTAACAGAAAATATGCAAATAAGCCTTTAAATAAATACCTTTTTGTGTTTTCATTTGGGCTATAACACCCGTCTTAAAATGTAAGGGATACTGGAGCTTTGTTGGGGTGGTGGGTCTGCTCGCGGTGGGCACCGGAAAATTTCCCTTATTTTCAAATCCAAAACTTTACAGGTATGCCTCTGGCTCTTAAATGTTTAAACTGAAAAAACTTAAATGAGTTTAGTTTAAACACAGATATCAGCACCCAGGTGATGACGGAATAAATTACTGCTCATATACAGCATTCGCGTTGAACAAGAGTGAATGATTTGTCAGAATGCGCATGCATCAACAGAAACATTTATTAGCTGAACCCAGTTTTTTTTACGTGCCATTTATAGCAAGCCATATTACAGATGATATTACAGATGCTTTGTCAGATTTAAGTTGAAGCGCGTGCCGAACCGTGTGTGGTGAACCGAACGGTTTTTTTTTTAAGCGAACCGTGCCATCCCTATTACCTCAATAATCAATCAATTACAGGCCTAAAACAATCATGCCCGAGCAGACGGATATTAGAACATCTCATCACACCGGCACCCGGGTCTAAATCAGTTGTATGGTCTGGTTTTCAGTCTAAAACAGTTGTGTCAAGTATAAATGTCTCATCTGTTTCGGGAGGTGCGCGCGCAGTCAGCGGAGGCTCGCACCTCCCAACTCGCACCGGAGGCTCGCACCTTTTTTTCTCAGATTTAGAAAAATCTTCGCGATCGACTTAAAATGCTTCCAAGATCGACTTGTCGACCGCGATCGACGGGTTGGTGACTCCAGATATAGCGACCAACTTTTTTTGAGTAAGCATTGATTATGTGTGACACAGTCTCAATTTGTCAAAGTGCCGATCTGAATCAACCGAGTCGCGAACAGGCTCCGAAGTGCCGATCTGAACCAACCGAGTCGCGAACAGGCTCCGAAGTGCCGATCTGAATCAACCGAGTCGCGAACATGCTCCGAAGTGCCGATCTGAATCAACCGAGTCGCGAACATGCTCCGAAGTGCCGATCTGAATCAACCGAGTCGCGAACAGGCTCCGAAGTGCCGATCTGAATCAACCGAGTCGCGAACAGGCTCCGAAGTGCCGATCTGAACCAACGGAGTCGCGAACATGCTCCGAAGTGCCGATCTGAATCAACCGAGTCGCGAACAGGCTCCGAAGTGCCGATCTGAATCATCCGAGTCGCAAACAAAATATATATATATATATATTCTAAGTAAACAACAATAGCCCAAGTTTAGTAAACATTTTTTACTGAGACTATAACAAATAATTCTGCATATATTTTTAGGTGTTTTGATGAAATTTAATACGCTGTGCTTTTCGCCAACTGGCGACTTGGGTTGCTGAAATACAGTTGGGTAAACTGGCAGTGGGCGGGTTTCACAAACCAAAACAGAGAACGACATTCAGGTCTGGAATGCACATTTTCAAAGGAGAACAACTGACTGTAGCATTGTTTTTCAGATAAACAAGTATGTTAACTTAGTATGTTTCTTAAATATCTGCAAACATATGGTATTTTTATGCTTTAGTAGAGTCAAAAACTTACATACAGGACCTTTACAGATTAGAAATATCATAGTTTTTATGTTATTGCTCTTGTAGGCCAAATCTTCTCCTGAATGCAATATAAAATATTCTAAAGAATGCGGGGAACTTATACAGACATCGAACATGAGATTGAGTCCATGATGACAGAATTGTCATTTTGGGGTGAACGGTTTCTTTTAAATTGCTTTTAAACACTATTTATATAGAGAGATTTGATAGCTGTTTGGTGGATTAATACATTCATGTTATGCTACTTTATGGAGAATTAATGGCCACCATCATACTTTTTGTCTTAAGAAAAAATTATGCAACCAAATTTGGCTGGGATACCGAGTTAAAGTGAAGCCCCTAATTGAAGAACTTCAAAGATTTTTTTTTTCATTCATCCAATATATATATATATAAAAAAGTAGGGTAATGATTCACGTGTATATTTTCTATATTTTATTTCTATATTTTTTCTATATTTTCAGTGTATGAATAAGACAAACGGTGAAGGAAGCGACTGCCTGTAGTGCTGTAATATTTGTCCTCTGCTGTGTCACAGAAAAGAACAATGCCCTCCATTCAGATTTCTCCTCTGGCGTGAGAGACGTAATGAAAGCTAGACCAGATTGTCATTTCCTGCGTTTGTTGTGCTTCTATAAACACTCAACGCTGGAACACAGCTGCAACCTGTGATCTCCTGTACACCTCAGGCCTCGTGCCGCTCACATCACCTGTCATTAGAATCTGACTTGGTTCTGTGATGAGTGGTTTGTTTTTGCAGAAATACAGAGCAAGTCTCACAACTGAAAAAGAAACAGAAAAAGAAAAAAAAAAGAAAGGCAATCATACTTAACATTAGTGTTCATGTTACCATGTAAGTAATAAAGTGATTAATGAGAAATACTAATAAACATCATGTTCTTAATATGCAATTAGTTTGTGGAGCAGCTTGCAATTACACATTGCTGTTGTAATTAATTTGATTCATTGTCCAATATGTGTAACGTGAACACTGTAATGTGAAGTGTTAACATAAAAACAACTAACATAGCTCTGCTTTATTCATGACAGGAAAATAAGGTCTGTGGTTAATATTATTTGAAGAGAATTGTTTTGTAAATATAATTAACGTATGCTTATGCAACATGCAGAATATATCATTTTTTATTATTATTATTTATCTAAGCTATTCTGAAAACCCATTGGAAGTTCTGGAGGGAACCCATGGCTAATTAGCTTTTTGTGTCAGCCTACAAATTGGAATTGTGGCTGAACAGCTTTATTATGCCTTGTGACACCAGGTGACATCATTTCCTCTTATGTTCTGAGTGAACAGTAAATCTGTTCCGATTTCTTTTCGGTCTCCATTTGCTATTCATTTTCATGTTAACCTGTATAATTTTTAATTCACCTTATATTTTTACTTTCTTCCTCTTCCACTTCAGCTGCCTCACTTTGCAGTGTGTGACACATTTTAAGGAGGACTGTTTCCTGAACCTGCAGACTACTAGCCTACAATGAGTCTGTGATCAAAGGCTGTCCTGTAAAGTGAGGCAGTTCCCACTTTGCAAGGACGAGGCGCTTCTGACTCACAGCCTGTAAGTACGTTTTATATTTTAAAATTTGCCACTGATTCAAACGCGAGTTTTAAGCAGTGTAGATTAGTTATTGTTTGTTATTTGTTGTTCAGTGCGATATGCAACACAATGCGTACAAATAAAATACTGTATACGTAAAAATAGTCAGTAATTATGTCCCCAGTGGATGCAACAAATGTCTAATTTATAATGGGTTTTATTGGTTTTGTCTGGTTGTGCTGGGAGACGCCATCACGATATGTTAAGGGGAGACACATTTCCGTCACACGCTTGAAGTATTCGGCCAATCACAATGCACTGGATAGCTGGCCAATCAGCATACTCCTCGCTTTTCAGAACCATGAGCTTTGTAAAATCGTCGCATTTCAGAAAGGCGGGGCATAAAGAAGCAACAATAATGTATATTATGTGGAAAATAATGTGTTTTTTTTTACCTTAAACCGCATAAACGCATTGCCTTACGCCAAATACACAACATAATGTTCTTTACATCAACATCATATGACCCCTTTAATATTCAGTCCTCTAACTGTTCCAGTTGTAAAAAAAAAAAAAAATTCTAAACTGCAAAAAAAAAAAAAAAAGGACATAATGCTAATAAAAGTATGATCGATAGAATGATACAGAACAATAGTACTACAGACAGATATAGATAGATAGATAGGCTACTGATCCGCTGTCTAATGATTTACTGTAAAATGAATAATCTGTTGATAAATTTCGATAAAAAATTTCAATAAAAAATATCCCCATTTAATAAAACAACAACTCAACATTTTATTAAAAGATCGTTTTATTCACAATTTAAGTGTAACAAATATAGTTTATCAAAAACCTTTGCTGCTCTTTAATATAATTTATTACATCAGATCATAAGATTTATATAAATGATGGCTGGCATTTTGCCAGAATGAGATATGTACAATTAAAAAAAAACTAATTAAAGAAACAATAATAAAACCAGACTTTCCCACAAAATTAATTGCATATATATTAAAGAAAAAAATGAAATCAGACTATGTGCAATGGAATGATTATCAGCAATATTGTACAGTTACATTTCTGAGGTTGTCTCATGAAGGAATAAATGACAAGAATCACACACACAAAAAAGGCATTTTCTATGCAAGATCATCAACACAATATCTAAACAACAAATTCTTAATCTGAAAAGCACATCTCCTATTCTGCGTATCGCAACCAGATGCGAGGAAACATCTGCTCCTGAACGTCACTTAAGAGTCGCTGCAGGATTCTCAGTCACAGCTTGAGGAATCACTTTCACTAAAGAGACAGCACAAATCGCTAGTCCGCGCTAAGCCGCGGCAGTGCTAAACATCATTTAGATTCGCAGTATCATGAATACAGTGAGCGTGATGTCTTATCTACAGTGTCACAGTGTTTTAAGACGGGCCTCCCTCGAGATGATGGTACTTTCATATATTGTGACTCCTAACTCTGACAGTACGCATTTCGTACAGCGGAGAAATACCATGTCAAGCGTTGCAGTCGCTGGCCTCAAGAGAGGAATCTCTGCGAGGTATTTATTTTCACCTAGGCGCCACACCATGCTAGTTAAGCAGGGTAGTTTAGTTTTGAGAAGTTTTGGGAACACTGTCTAAATGTAGACGGTAGCATAAGCCCTACTCCACCAACCTCAAATTTGATGTCTCAAATTCCCAAAACATACTAATAACATGGGAATTGGTCTATTCTTCCATGAATTGGAATGTGGTTATGGTATGTAGTGTATGCGATTCTTTTGTGAGTGTGTGTGTGTGTTGTATCCAGTGCCATGGACTGATTTGCTTTCATTGTTTTGCATCTTTTTTTCATTGAAATTCCTCATTTGTGCTGTCACGTTGTCCTACAGTAATATTCCTATTATTTTCTTCATGGAGAACCCAAATATACTGATTTATATTTTTATATAGATTCACAACTTTGTGCTTTCATGATAAATCAAACGAATGCACAAACAGATAAAATGATAAATCACAACAACTAGGCCAAAGTATGTTCAATTCACATTTGGTGGTACATTCATACAAATATATTCATTCCCCTTTTTGACTGATGCTGCCCGTGTTGTCCTAATAAAACACTTTTCCAATGGATTCAAGCAGCTTCATCGCGGTTTACTACAGAGCTCATAAAGGGACATGGCGATTACATGGGAGAAAAAAATATATATATTTCAGTGCTTATGTGTTCTCACAAAATCTTTGCATTCTTTCAAGAAACTTTTGGGTTCACTCACAAATATGTTTGTTACTTTAACAAACTTAGCAAAACCTTCGTTAATTCACAAAACTTTGTATTCCCCCGGAAAAATGTGTTTGCTTGCAAAAGTTTTGTGTTCGCCTGTTAACTTTTGTGCCTGTTCGCAAAACTTCTGCATTCGCTCACAAAAAGTTTTGCATACCACAGAGAAACTTTCGCATTCACTAGGGAATTTTTGAGTTTGATTGCAAACCTGCATTCGGCAGAGAATCTTTTGCTTTCGTTTACAAAAACTTCAGAATTCCACAGAGGAACTTTTGCATCCACTCATAAAACTTCTGTTGCACATGCACAACTTCTGCATTCCACAAAGAAACTGTTGCCCACCTTGCAAAACTTTTGCCTTCACTCAAACTTTTTTTTGCATTACCGAGAAACGTTCCTTGCTCGCGAAACTTTGAAAACTAAGTTTCTAGGGAAAAAGCATTAGTTTTGCAAGTGAATGCGAAAGCATTGAAATTGAATTTTTCCCTCTCATCATATTTCTTCCTGTTATCATGTCTCCTTTATGGGCTCCATAGTTTCCCTGCTCTTCACACTGAAAAATGACAAAAACCCTATGTCTTGAGTAATAAATTAACACAAAGTACTCTATTTTACATGTCTAGGATAAAAGTCTCTGCCTCCGTTGATTAAGTAAACAATCAAAACACATTTTGTACACATTTTATCAAACAAAGTAAGCTTACAAATGTAGAGGAATGAACGATAAACGACTGATTCCTACATCCATCACGAGGGTAAGAGGGCTGTAGGCCTGTAGGAAGATACCTTCGGTCACAGCGAAAATAAATCGAGTGTTGCTATTACAACTTGACTAAAATGATCAGTAAGACTAAAAGGCACTAGTGGACTTGGTTTCACTACCTTGCTGTCGAATAAAGCCTCAAAACACCAAACCAAACCAAACCTCATCCCGAAAAAAACAGACAGCAAGAAACAGCGAAGTTCAGTGGATGTCTCTCATCTCCGCTCCTGTAAACACACATGATGCAAAAAACACAAGGATGCAGATGAAATTTGAATTACCTATGGCTTTATAACATGTGTGAGAGGGCAAGTACGATGGAAAACGAACTGGTCTGGTCTCCTCACAGAGGAAATATCGTCCTTCTGTGTCTCTGAGGCTCAGAGACGTGTCCATAGTGTCAAGGACAGAGAGAGGGAACGGGGCAGCATGCAGAATCCCGAGAAGAGACGGAAGAGGCGAGACGGCTGTGGAGAAACACATGAAATTCCAGACAATTCCCAAAGGACAGGAACTCGCCAGCCACAGGGGTTTTGTGTCCATAGCTCTTGTCCACTGTTAAAGCAGGTCCAGAAAATGACGTCTCGGTGGCGCTTTGGGGTTGGATGAAGATTACTTGAGATGGTTTGCTATTTCTACATTCTGTTTCTTAATGACGGGAAGAGGATGGGCCTCCGTGTTGAACACCCAGTGTTCGAAGGGCAAATGGTCATCGTCGGAGAACAAAAGATACAGATACCTAAAAAAAAAAAAAAGATGTTTCAAGAGCATTTTACCATATAGTTAATCACAGTGAGATTGCCTGTAAGAGATCTGAAAAACATGATTATGAACATGAATTATAAGAATTAACATCAGGTTTATGAGAGGCAAATAATTACAGTACAGATTTTATAACTTTTCACAATATGAATGGTCAGGGTTCACCCAAATTAGTTTAGTTTTATGGGTTTTTAGTTTAGCAACGTCATGTTTAGTTGAGCAAGAGTGCTTCTCTTCTCAAATATCCACACGATTCAGACTGCGATACTGATTTTATACAAAAGCTGAATAAACACAAAGTTAATTGTTAATTTGTTTGATTTTTGCAAATAAAAATAGTTTAAAACAAAGCCCATGCAGAACTGCTGTGCATCTACAGGAAACACAGTCTCACTTTATTTTGAGGTCCAGTTCTCGCTAACTACTGTATTAACTATGACTATGACTCAAACTCAATATTACGGTTTAGTAAGGTAGTTGTTAAGTTTAGGTTCTGGGTAGGATTAGGGATGTAGTATATGGTCATGTAGAATATGTGCTTTAGAAGTACTAATAAACAGCCAGTATGCTAGTAATACCTGTATGCACTGTTTGCTTGTTTCGTGCCAAAGTTTAATAATTAGTATGCAAAACAGTACTAACACAAACACCACTAATTATCTCAATTAATGGCAATCCACATAAATAGATCTACCTCTTAAAATCTGAATGTTTACTTCGTTAACAAAACATGAACATCTCCCAAGGGCTGATGAAGTACAGCTGTCTCTGCCAAGCAAAAGACTGCCAAGACAACATCAACAACGTAAATGGGGGGTGAAGAATACAAACTACAAAAGGTCTAAAGATTTCACTTCCTTTGGCTGAGAGCAGCAACTTGTGGCCGACAGCCACAGCTAAAGGACACTGCTTTACAAACAAAGACCACAATTCAAAACCTGCAGCCAAGGACGGGGAAAAAAATCCCCCACAGGTTAGAAGGCACATCTTTATTTGGAAGGCTGGATGACACTCGTAAAAATTACAGTCTATAAACTTTAGCTGGAGATGGCATTGCTGATGCCTGTTTCCTGATGAAGTTGTGACCTTGATAATACGGTTTCTAACCCTCCCTCCCTCTCGGTTTCCTCTCTGAACAGACATGCATCGGTTGGAGATTCGCTGATGAAAGGCTATCTTCTCCGCTGCCCTTCTGAAAATATAAGCTGTTGACCTCAGGCCTCCAGAGTTAAAGCTAAATCATGTGTGTCCATTGGATAACCCACTCCTAAATCGCACCTGGCCTCTTTCTGCAGAAAGTATGATCTTCAGACCTTCAATTATGGGTTAGAAAGAAACTGGAAAGTGAATGGCAAATAAAAATAACAGAGGTCATAACTGCATCTGCAAGTGAAATGGACCCGACGACCATCAAGCTGATAACCACTTTTATATTTTATCTCGGGCCATATTTTATGATGGATATAGCTGAATGGAGGTTTGGAGGTGTCATGGTTTTAATATGCAAAGCCACAAAATATGGAATCAAAAAAAGAAGAAAAGAATATCAAAACTGGACAAAATGAATCACTGGGTTTTATCTAATGGTCAACCAATATGGATTTTTGATGGCAGATGCTGTATTAGAGAGCTGATTTATATTTATGATAGCACGCTATTTATTTTAAAGATAAAGTTTAAAAATGCAAAACACTTTACATCGTAAGACCTACTTCATATATGAGTACATATGATATGCTTTTCAGCTTTAAACATGCATGTATATATTTTTAATGATGTTCTTTTTAATACATATATACATGCAATTTGTTTTTGACCCCATTGTATAAAAAAAAAAAAAAAAGAAAAAAAAAAGAGATTCTTTGAAATACCTTCTTTTCCACAGAGGAAAGAAAGTCATTAATGTTTGGAAGGCATGCGGGAGACTAAATGATAATCACATTTTTTATGTATTTTGTAATGGTTCAGCATCTGGAGCAGAGCAGATGTCTTGGGCTGAAGTGAGCATGTTAAAGAGCACAGTCATGCCCACAAACACATTGAGAGCATTTCTATGAACAGGAAACTCTGATCCTTCAGCCCGCCAGACAGTCTGGCTCTAAAGAAGAATCATTACTTAATACACACTTACTGTGCAAAAGCAGTAAACGCAAGCCAGAAGCAACAACAGAATGAGAAACAACCAGAGTGGCAAAAGTTGAAAGCAGGGGGTTCTGGATGCACACAGTCTCTCTCTCTTTCTCTTCCTCGCTCTCTCAAACAATTGCTAAGTCTTTTCTGTGCTCAATTGTGTGCACTGCACTCCTGGCCAAAGTGCAAGCGCTCCTCCAGAGTATTAAAGGCAGGAGAAATGGAGAGCCGCTGTCTGGCGTGGCAGGATGAGACTCGAGCTGTGATTTCCTCTTAAAACGCAATCAAATGAGAGGATTGAAGAGCTGGGATACAGGATACAGAAGAGTACAGCAATCTCACTGATTCCCCAGCTCTTCATTTTGGGCCCTGACAAAGTAATTGACTCTTTCTTTATTCATTCCTTTCATTTATCTGTGTCTTTAATGATGAATGCTGTGTGATAGGGATGTCTGTGAATGAGTTCCAGCTGTCACAGTCTTGTGTCTCAATCACTTCACCTTGACGATTTTTGCTATGACAGAAATATGGCTCTATTCATGCATTCTGAAGAGTGAAGAGCTCTCCTCTCCTTTTAGTCAGTCATTGCAGAATCATAAGCTAGTCTCATTCTCTTAACATAACTATATATTGCAAACCAAAGGGCAAGAGCTTTGTGAAAGTCGGAAGCTCCAATCTGACTGGCTCACTGATCTGACTCGATCTCAGTAATCAGAGTTTACAAGCTCATTTTACCCCAAGGACAAAAGACATAGCCTACATAACATTTTGCGTATAGAAAATGAAGACCATTAATCATTTGTTGTCTTGCACTGTAACATCATTTTTATGACAATTAAGCACAGTTTCCCAAATTCTCAAACTGTTCCCCCTCATTATTCTGACTGATGACTCTCATTAATGCAATTTTACAAATTACAATAATAAAACTATTTTATGTGGATCAGCATTCATTCAACACACATTAACATTTCAATTACAGTTGCCATAGTACATAAATACAGTAGTCTTTCCTTCTTTCTAGTACTATTTAATGTTGGGAAAAATGAACAATATCAGTAACGCCATTTCAGCTTCTATGGCTATATTTATGGCAAAAGCTGTTTTGTTAATCAAAAATAAAACGTGTTCAAGATAATATTTTCTAAAAAAACATTTTAGGTTTACTTGATTAAAAACATTTTTTTTAAAGTATCAACAGAATAAAAGTTCTTCAAAGGGAAAGAAGTATGCTTGATTGATTGATAGTGGACATTGCCAAGATTAATACTAGATACAAGATTACATTTGATTCTATTTAAATAAAAATTATTTTGATACCAGCAATTAATAAAAGTGAATACATATCTTGTCCAAACCTCCCAAAAATTTGTATAAATAAAAAAAAAAAAAATAAATCATAATTATACCGTATTTTTCGGACTATAAGTCGCACCTGAGTATAAGTCGCATCAGTCCAAAAATACGTCATGATGAGGAAAAAACATAAGTCGCACTGGACTCTAAGTTTATTTAGAACCAAGAACCAAGAGAAAACATTACCGTCTCCAGCCGTGAGAGGGCGCTCTATGCAGCATAGCGCCCTCTCGCGTCTGGAGACGGTAATGTTTTCTCTTGGTTCATTTGTCTTAGCTAATTTCTCTTGGTTCACGTCAAATTAATTTAGATAAATAAGTCGCACCTGACTATAAGTCACAGGACCAGCCAAACTATGAGAAAAAGTGTGACTTATAGTCCGGAAAATACGGTAACTATGTACAACTGTAACGAAAATGTTGTACTCACTTGAGTGTTTCGGCCAGGTAGAAGCTCTGCTGCACGTCATCATGGTTGGGAGTGTTAGCGTAGACGTCTCTCACTCCACTGTAACCCCCTTCCACCCTGCAGTACTTCTCCAGAGCCTGGAATTCAGAGATACAAATGTACCTGTCAGTATCAATGTAATAGTTTTACACATTCCTAGCAAGCGTCATGTAGCCTGCTTTTAATTTTCAGAGACAGGACACCGATGCAAAGGTGCTTACTGGGTGAGAGCTGCCCACTCTCGCTTTAGGATATTCTAGTCTCTTAAGACAAACGTCTTGGGCTACTCCTTAGCCTTTCTGATTTTCAGTTAAATGGTAAGTCCAAACACACAGAAAATTAACAGCACAGATCCCCTCAAGGAGTCTCATGATTAAAAAAAAAACAGTTTATGTGCTAAAGTTTAATACTCGAGGTTTAGGAATTTGTTTGAATACCAAACCATGACAGGACATTATAACAAACATATTTATCTATTTGAAAAGAGTGTGAAAAGGGACATTTTAAGATAATGAAGATTTGATAAAGTCGTTTTTGGAGCATAGAATCAAGCTTTTCATCGAGTGAGTGTTGAGCCGACACATTTTTCTGAGAGAGGAATAGATGGCGGAGGGAGAGCGAGGGAGGAAGAGATGTGATGTGTCGCCTGAAGGGATAGACACATCACAATGGCAATCTGAAGTCATTATGATACAATTACAAGGATGTGAGACCCTGGCGGTCTCCATTGTCTCTAATCCTGCTGCGCTGAAGTGCAGGGAGCATCTGAGGGAGGGATAAAGCCTCGCTGTGACTCAGTCTGGCCTACATCCTGGTAACCTAATATGGCGACGTGTTTACCAGTCACATACTGGTGGCGTTATGCAATTAGTGATGCGACAGTTCTGACCTGCACCGCCTCCCAGCCCCACTGTCTGTATTTGGGGTCGTGGGTGAACCTCCACATGTACATGTACGTCTCGATGACCTCCGGCCTCAGGATGAAGTACTTCTCGTTTTGCCGCGTGGCGATGGCTTCAACTCCGCCGTCGAAACGGAAGGCCTCAGGACCCAGCTTCATACCTGAAACACACATGCTGTCAAATTCATCGCATAAACGTTGGTGTTGACAAGGGATTATGGGATTACATTGTTCCTGAGATGAAGAGAAACACTATTTCGATGTGGTGGATTAAGGGCTATGGCATAATCTGGACCTTTGATAATCTGCGGCCGCTAAAAATACCTGCGCTTTATGAACAGGCCAGTGATGACGGTGTATGTGTGTGTTTAACAAGGGATTTGTGTGTGTGTGTGTGAGTTCAGGGTTAACAGCAATGGATTTAGGGAGTCTCTACATTGGCCATGTGACTATTATTGAGAGAACAGTTCACTTTCGGGTGAGGATTTAATAATTCTCACTAGGATCTGTATGAAATTGCAGTAGTGGCCCCAAGGCTTTGGAATAGTTTACCTTTACAGATAAGAACTGCATCCACATTGGCGTCATTTAAGTCCCTTTTAAAAACTAATTTATTCTCCCAGGCTTTTTTGCTAAAAGCTATTCAGTGATATGTTGTTATTTGTGAAATGTTTTCTGTGTATATGTTGTTTGCTTATTTATTTTTTTAGAATCTGTAAAGCACATTGGTCAACTTGTTGTTTTTAATCATGCTTTAGAAATAAATTGCCTTGCCTAAATCATGGCACTGGCACTGAACAGAGTGCGCAAAACAAGCAACTTGTCTAGTAAAGTAACCAATCACAGCACTGATGTGCAAAAACACATGACATACTCCACAGGCATGTCAAACAAACACGAAAAATGTTCTGCAAAAACAGCTTATAAAACTATAATTCACATATTTACCATTTTAAGTAAATTATTTAGTTTATATCTTATTATTATTTATAGAATTTTACTGTGTTATTGCATATTATGATAAATAACTTGCTCTCCTTATTTGCTGGTCTTTTGTTTTGCATAAAAGCTTCTGCTAAACTAATAAATGAAAATAAATAAATAAACTGAATAATAAAAAAAATACACTAATCTCCTTTTCATTACCAAAAATCATCTTGATATATATATATATATATATATATATATATATATATATATATATATATATAAAGTTATACACACACATTGAATCTGAATTGGCTGGCGAGGGGTAAATAATAGAAAATACAATGGTACAAAAATAGGCTAAATGTTCTTTAAAGAATTTTCTATAAAGAATTTTCTATTTCATTTTCTAACAATAACTATATAATGTGTTAATATACATATTTATATATTAATTTAATTTATTTTTACATTCGTTTATTTATTGCTGGAAATGTTTAAAGTTTTTGTTTCACCATTTTCAAAGCAGTTCTCCCACTCACTTGTTCGGGCGTAAGACTCATGACACGTGCGGGCGATCTCAGCCGCCAGTTCCATCTGATGACCCGTCTTATCATCAGGGCCTCCGTCCGCCCCTAAAGCGATCATACCACCGGCGAAGCAGGTCAGGTGACCCATCTTATGTTCCAGGAGTCCACCTTTCCATTCAGCGATATACGTCAACCCTCCGCTTGACTTACGGATCAAATTCTTCTCAATCGCCTGCGCACAGAACAGAGAATGAAAACAAGAGATCACTTTAAATGGTTATTTAACATCAATTTCTTCTCTCTGTGGTTATTTATTCACACTGTGTGGGTTAAAAGGAACTTTGTCCTTGTTTGCAGTTGTTTTGTTTGCCTAACACAAAGAGAGACATTCAAGGCTTCGGAGTGATTTCATTCTCTCAAAAGCGTCATCTGAACAGTTCAAGGCCCGAAGTAAGTTAGATCATAGCAGAGATCAGGGTCACAGCCGTGTGTGCCAGTGTTGTGTATTTACAGAAGCGTCACACACATGGGAAATTAGATCCTTATCTGCCTGGAAAAAATGCCTCTGTGCATTTGAATGGAAAACTTGAGACCAAAGTCAAGTGTGCTTGATGCTCTTTTTTTCTTATTTCACTCTCTTTGTTCTTCTATTTCATCATAAATATGGCACCAGTGTTTTGGAGAAACTGAAAGTAGTTACAGCACAAGCATAGCTTTTTTTTTCTTTGCACTGATAATGCACTGATGTAGGCAACAAGTAGCAGCATGGATGCTTGTTTTGTCTAATTGTATAACAGAGTAAGAGGAGTAAATAATCAAACATCTTCTCCTAGAATGTACTCTCCAATTCTGGATCTTGTATTACTCTGAAGAGTTTATACAGCGATCACAACAGAGTTCATTATCCTGTGTATTACTCCTGTGCCAATGTACATATCAATGGACATAAAATATTGATTCGAGTTATAATTATTTTATTAAACAAAAGTAAAAGAGTGTGGAGTGATACATGAAACCGCAGCTACTGATAAACTACTCTCCTGCCGCAGAACGGGGAAACATAAATCACTACTGTAAGGTATGGGATTTTCATCAAAACTAAGCCTTAAAGTTCAGGACCACCTCAAATATTCTGTAGAAAAACCATTTGTAGAACTAAAAAGTAATGAAAGTAAAAATGAATTGAAATCAGTGCTGCTTTTATTGTTAAAGTAAAGCGATTAAAAATCATCTGTGCTGAAAATATAGTAAGAAATACTACAGCAGTATGTAAAGAAGAAAACATTTATATTTATATATATATTTTTAAATCGTTTAAACAATATATAATGAATATTTTTTAATGGTTTAAATAATATTTATAAAAATAAAAATAATCAGATGACCTTATGATGAGGATCTGTATACTTTTTCCAAGCTTACCATAACTAGAGATATATAGGAAAGTCAAATAAGAGATCTGAATGCTAGTTTGTAACTCTGAAAGCCAGTTGCAAAACAGCTTGCCCAACACTGTTTGCAACAACAATGAACACTTGAGTATTTAGCATTGCTCTAACAAACGGATCTCAATCTGCTGCGATACGTCAACCGGTCGTTGCCGTAATGTCCTTATTTTTCCCCAATGGTGCAAATAATCGAATGCCACAGCTGAGAGGTGTGGATAAAAGGAGATGATTGAGCGGCCCATCCATGGTTAGTGAGATAAATTAGTGTAAATCAGGCTGTACAGAGAGAGAGTTAAAGGCCTGATAAAGAGCTCTCTGTAGCTGTAATGAATGCCTGGGTAAAATGATGGACAGAACGGCCCTGCTGTAAGCCTTCTCTGAAGGTGACCGACATAACACACTTTTCTTTTTCTGGATGATTGGCCTGGAGTCCAAAGTGTGTGTGTGTGTTCAAGTCACCCCAGGGAGGCACCCAGACAGACGGCCAGAGGGACAACATTATCTTAGGCAGGTTGAGATGGTCCTCTCTAATGAAAGTGAGGATTGGGTTTGTGGTCTGTAACAATCAGTCTGCAGCAGCTTTCCAAAGCTCTCACGGACGGCTCCAGCAGAACAACGCTTACACACATACACCCATACACAAACTCACATCAACTTTACTTTTCTACATTTGGACACTATGAAAAGGAATTCCAACTCACAACCTTACAACCCACAGAGGATACATTTCTAGCTCAAGCCTGAACAAAAGATCAAAATTAGCAAACACTTTCAATATTCACATTGGGAAACCTGGAATCCTGAAACTTGACATTGCGAAAAACAAAAACAAAAAACATACGGAACAACCACTTCCATTATTCTAGTTAATAAACTTTAGTCTGACTAGAAATCAATTTTCAATTTTATCTGTGAATGATAAACAAGCTGTGAGGTTAAAAATAAATTATCTACCAATTCATTCATATTGTGGACCATATTATGGAAATAAAAAGAATAAATAATAATAAAAAAAAAAACTTGAGAATTGAATTGGCAAACAGGGCACCGAGTTACAATTTAAATTTAAATTCAATGCTGTATAAATAAAATAAAAATAAAAAAATAACAAACCTTACAGTTTTAACAGTATATTTATTTTTTTGTAAGAATTTCCCATATTTTATATATATATATATATATATATATATATATATATATATATATATATATATATATTATAAAAAATGGAGTATTTCCAGAAACATTATAAAATATTATATACACAATCAATGTTTGACATCTATAGTATTATATATTAGCTATATAGTTAAATGGCTTTTTTTTTTTTGCATTATGTTTAATAAAATAACTTAGATTTTATGTTAATCTTCTAGATTGTACTACTTTACTCTTTAAAACGAACAAACTTCAATGTGTATTCACCAGACTGTAATTTTACTGTTTAGTTATCTGAAAATTATGTGTGAAAAATAAACTCTGGTATAAACTCGAGACTGTGTTGGTACTGAGTTCCTATTGGACACTGAAGTAGTCTGTATCCTCACTATTTTGCTGACATAAGTCACTTTAGCTTGCAGGTCTCCTCCAAAAACAAGGATGTCAAGGATGCTCTTGTCTAGTCGGCATTTGATCAAATGGCCAGTAGAGTGTAACATTTCTCTGGGCTTTTTCTCTTTCTATAAGATTGGACTTTACCTGCAGGGCATCGTAGTAAAGCTTCTTTCCCTCCTCATCAGTTTTGTCTGACATCAGCCAGGCCTTCAGCAGGTACTCGTAGAAACTGTCCCCCAAGCCTCCAACCGAGACGTGATCTGCAACACAGGCAAAACAGCAGAGTGTGTGAAAAACTCTTCCTACATTCATGTGCGAGCAACACAATAGTCTGCTTTGACCAGAACAACACACACAAACATTCACGCAGTACAAGAGATCTAAAGAGACATCTCTCATCAGCCATTTTTACAGTATGGTGACGAATGTTGGAATTGAATTGTGCAAATGTCAAAAAGCGAACCTGGAGTGCTTCACATTCAAAGAGGAGCATTATTAATCAGAGAACATTGCTTAAAGCAGTGACAACACTGAAAGATATTTTATTACAAAAATACACTTAAATGTGCTCTGAATGAATACAAGAATAGAAAAAAATCACACAGAAAGTGAAATGTAGTAAATTTTTCTACTGTAATTGTGCACATAAATCATTTAAATTAGATTTTAGTATCTAAACCTACAAAGTTTGGGTTACATGATCTTTAACCACTAAGATCCCATAGAAGTATTAAAGGTATCATTTGTCATATATTTGCAGTAAAATATCCCAAAACCACTAGGCTAGTGTTATATATTTTGTCAGACTGATTACGAACTATGTTTTCAACTACTTGTAACTCATGAGAAAATTCCCATTCTAAACAGTGACACGGGGCAGTGCAGTCGCCTGTCAAAGATGGTAGTTACCCTTTGTTACCGCCTTTACTGACGTAGAAACCACATGACAATAGTGTCGTGGACAAACGCGAAAGTAGCTTCGCGACAAACTTCAACTAGAAAGAGATGCTGATCTCGCTTGTGTTTTACTCGACAGGTGAGTTGTTTTGATTCGTATCTTTACAGAAAATGTATGCTATTATAAAAAATCAACAAGATTAGTATCATGGGGCATACACACTGATCTATATATCTATATTATAGATCAGTGGGCATACAGGCCAAACGCGGGGCATTGAATCTCTAGACCCGCGCGAGGACGCATCTGATCCATAGTCTGATCGTATCTTTGCATTGACTTTGTATGTAATCTACTTGCGTAAATCGGTGAACTCGCGTTAAATCCATGATTTATCTTTCCGTCTGATTGATGGCCGTCAGCAGTTGGGTAGAAGACAACAAATCCCATCATTCCATGTTCCTTCTTAGCGTCATCAAACCACGCGACTGTTATTGTTTTGGTAGTGCGCCCTCTAGTGGCAGGTCCTACAACTTGTACCTTTAAATCAATATCTGAATTATGTTGAGGTGAACTATGTATGCTTTATCTAGCAAAATCCTTCATTCCGGTCTGTGTGTGTAATGAAAAATGAAATGTGTGTTTCCAGGTGGAGTGTGAATGGGGCACTGCGTTCAGTGCTGTCTAGTCCACTGTGTGTGAGAGATGAGAATCTGTGGCTCCAGGGGCAGCACTGTTGTGTGATTGTCTGATTGATGATCAAGCTCATGAATATTTATACCTCATTAAGCATTTGTTTTTGAGATTGATACGTCAAGAGAAATCAAGTTTCAGTTCAGAAAACCGTAAAACAAATACACTGCCATGCAACTATTCAGAGAAAATGCACAGACAGGAAAAAACAAGCATTTTGCTTTAATTTAAAGTCTCATTTTAAATGTCAAAGGGGCTTTTATGCTCTCCATTTTGTCTGTTAGCACTCAGCTAAAATTTTTGAATTAGGCAAATTTTTGTTAATCTTCCTCTGGGATACTCAAATTATACAGCTCATGGGCCAAAATGTACACCAGGGGCCATTGAATAAAATGACCTGCTAATAGCCGATCCTTGATTTTCATATGGTTTTAAAGCATGCAGTAACCAGCAATTACAGCTAAATGTGCTACATCAGCCTTGTATATATATCCAATCATAAGTGCTGGTCAGAGCCTTTTCATTTCCCAGAATAATACAAAGTGAAAAGGTTCTTGCATACAAATGCATGAATAGTTCTTACAACTTCAAAAACTCTGTCAGTTTGTTATATTTTATCTTTAAATGTCTTTAACCTTTACAAATATATCACGACTTAATATTCAAGAAACTTTCAATACAATTCCTCTGTAAAATCCATAATGGCACCATCTCATTCTAATTGGATGCATCATGATAGGTTTCATTTAATTTTAGCTTACTAAATGAAACGCACACATTTTAACATGCTGTAAAAGGTCTGTCCTTTTGAACCAATCATGATGACAGTATTTGCATATTCTAATTCTCTGCTTCACAATTATTAAAATGAAATAAGACCTAATGAATTTAGAAACCTTCTGTGAATGAATATGGTTATCAATTATAAGTACATATAAAAGGGTGAAGTCAGCAAGATTAAGAGAAGTCTCTTATACTTAACATGGCTGTATTCATATGATCAAAAAAATGCAGTAAAAACAATAATATTATGAAATATTATTAGAACTGAAAATAACGGTTTTCTATGTAAATACATTTTTTAAATCTAATTTATTCCTTATGATGGCAAAGCTGAATTGAATTGAAAAGATCACATGACCCTTTAGAAATAATTCAAATGTTTTTGATTTGATAATTCACAATATTTGTTTGTAATATAATAGCCTTTATTCACTTAAATGTATCCCTACCAAAAAAAAAAAAACAAAAAAAAAACATACAGACCACACACTTTTCAATGGTAGCGTAATTTAAATATATTGCATAAAAATAGAATGTTAAAATAAAAGTCTGCACGGCAAGCAAAGTGACAACAAAAACTAGATCACTTCGGTGACTTTGACAAGTACTCAGTAATCAGTTGTTATTTTATTTTATTAATTTTTTTTTCAGTGCATTAGTTATTATAATGGGATAGGTCTTTTCATACTCTAGCAGTACAGACACAGTCATTGATAAACTCATGGCAGACAGGATTTGCCCGCGGGCCAGACTTTAAGCACCTCTGCACTACCTGATTTAACTTCTTATTCACATAAGATGACTTTTCCCCACTGTCATAACAACATAGTTCACACACATCACACAGAATCTCCAAATTTCGCCAGTGTTGGTGGTAAGAGGGCTTCTTTGTGCAAAGGACCTGTGAGGTTTTCTGTTGGTAAAAGCTTGACAGCAGGAAACAGAAGTTTTGCTGTCAGCTCTGGCAGTGCTTCCTGAGAAAAACCTGAAAACCAGCTGAGCTTTTTACCCAACAGACGCTGGGAAAATGTGAAGCCTCTCTGTGCAGCACTGAAGCACACAGAGCAGCCATACACATTTCATCCACAGTCACAACACAAAGCAAAATACAAAGTGACTAAATTACAGCCAATCAGAATATATTCAATCTTTATACAAAATTATGGGAAATGATTTCACTGTGGGAGAGGGTACAAATGCAATGTGACGACATAGCAGCGTGGCTTCAGAAAACGTACATATAGACTATGGGTGCGTCTCAATCAGCTCCTGAACTCATGAATCAGTAGATCGTGTACACGAGTATGTCATTGGTAAGTTCCCTGACTCACTGCACATTGAGCGTCAACGGACAACATGGTAGAACGTCATCACTGGAATTCATAAACAACAGGCAGGACCGATCTCTTTTTAATTTTATTCTTTATACTCTTAACACATCGTTCTTTTACATGTCCTCACAATATTTCGACCAAATATTAATTATAAATGTTAATTAGATGTGCTCATTACCTGTCCAGCGATGTCTGTTTGTTGAAATATACTACAAAATGGTTTGTCTTTTCAAATCTTCTTTCGTAAGTCATTATATTTATTGAGTTGGCTCATGTGGTTTAGGTTTCAGGCTTCATAAATGTGATGTTGTTTCCAGTAAGGGAGCATAGTGAGCATCGATGCTCTCTCATTTTTGCGGTGCATTGTGGGATTTTTAAGGGAGTGAACGTTCCAGTGCACTGGAAGGATTTTGTGATTGAGACAGCCCTTAAAATGGTCGACTCCCTGATCCGTGCCCTTACTACTGAACAAGGGAGCTGACTGAGACGCAGCCTATTTCTTTGAGACATTTTTGTCCATTCTGGAACTTGACAATACAAATCACTAAGTACTTTTTTCATAGGGAAAAGATCAGCTCAAATATTCGGCCTAATGGTGTATGCACACCAAAAGCGAAGGGAATATTCGCATCGCGAAACTAGCAACTAGTCGTGGGATGTTTTCCGTGTCACTCGCACGTATAAAAACTTTGCACTTGCTATCCTCCGTTTTCTGATAAAACCGGATGTGCCAATAAGCTCTTCACCGATTGGCTGGTGTGACAACTTTTTACTTTTGCGAAAGACGCGATTATTGTGCATTCACTGCAATCACATCACTCAATTTGCATCGCCCAATGCAAATGTGGGTCTATTCATGTCATTGTATTTGACTTTGTATGTAATCTGTAAATAACTGAATTCACTTTTGGTGTGCAGACACCATTACACTTTCTTTTGTGTATAACAAAAGTAAAAAAAACAAAAAACATGTTAATAATTATACAAATAATGTATTTAAATGAATATGTAACTGAAATTAAATTTGAGCAAATTCATTAATTACATTTAAATAAAATTACTACATTTAATAAATGAATACATCAATGATGATGAATTAAATTAATTCTTTAGAACAAACAAGATTAAGTGTTCCTGCAAGTGTTCCTATTCCCTTATGAGCTTATTTTGTTAGCATGTAACCTTATAAGACTTACTAGCTTTTGGAATTTCTGTCAAGTCGCACTTATGAGGATAAACTGAAAAGAGCTATTCTGCTATGAAACGAGAATTTCTGACAATGTAAAACTAAGTTTGATGTAAGACAATGAGAAAAGAAAAGACGATGGTAGATTGGGGAATATGTAAGATGGTTGATTCATTTTGTTGTTTCATTAAGGTCAACCCTTGAGCTACTAGCTGCTCAAATCCAGACATAACAACTGACCCATATGGAAAGCCCTTCAGGACTGTTCTGAGCTACTTGTGTGAAGCAAAAAGACTGATAGCTATTTTTAAGTGCAGCCGTACGTTATCATCCCATCTTCCCTGCGGCCTGCTGCCATCTCATATCATTTTTGTTTACGATCGTCTAAACAAATTACTTTTGTCAAAGCGTAAAAAAAAGAAGGACTTGGTCCGATGCACAAAAAAGAAAACTGGTTTTCTGACAGCTCAAAAGCCTCTTTCTGATTTCCCTCCGTTCCATCAGAATTCATGTGTTTGTGTTATCCTGACTACACACACTGCAGAATCTTTGTTCTCCTCTGGCTCTTCATCATCAAGCGTCTGGGTCATCGCTGACCATGAAGTTAAAACAGCGCTGCTCTCCACGCTAAGCTGCCAATATAAATCCCTCGGAGCGAGGACGGCAGAAAGCTGGCTAACGCGGCAGAGCAGGCCTCACTGCTGTAGGACCAGCATAAAACATCCCAAACTACTGATGTGTGTGTCTTCTAGAGGAAGAACGTAAAGTAAAAGAGTGTGTTTATTTCTGCCTGTGTTACATAATTAACCCTGAAAGCACAATGAAGAAAGTCAACATTTATTGACAGTGTCAGGGTAGCCAGCGGTTTAGCCTCAGTCTCATATGGTTTACCCACAGACTGTCTGCTACAGATCAGACCAAAAAATGTCAAAGGCAGGCTATATATATAAGCCAGCCTTTGACATACGTATATACAGACATACGTATATACATACATACACATATATATATATATATATATATATACATATATATATACATATATATATACATATATATATACATATATATATACATATATATATATATATATATATATATATATATACACACATACACAGTACAGACCAAAAGTTTGGACACACCTTCTCATTCAAAGAGTTTTCTTTATTTCCATGACTATGAAAATTGTAGAGTCATACTGAAGGCATCAAGGGCTATTTGACCAAGAAGGAGAGTGATGGGGTGCTGCGCCAGATGACCTGGCCTCCACAGTCACCGGACCTGAACCCAATCCAGATGGTTTAGGGGTGAGCTGGACCGCAGACAGGAGGCAAAAGGGCCAACAAGTGCTAAGCATCTCTCGGGGAATTCCTTTAAGACTGTTGGAAGTAGAGATCGACCGATATGGGTTTTTCTATAGCCGATGCCGATGTTTAGAGGTCAGGGTCAGCCGATGGCCGATATGTGCTGACGATTTTTAGGGCCGATATCTTGAAGTTTTCCCCTTCATTTGCATGCTAAAATGTCACACTAATAATAAGTGGATGCACAACATTTCTAAACTTATCATCATTTATTGAGCACTGACTTGAACCATCTCTCGAATCGGTATTAAAATTAAATATGTATCCAAAGTTAACCAAACAAATTAATAAACTGACCAAGTATTAAATTATATATATATGTCAGTCATTTACATAAAGTTTTAGAGCATTTATCAAGTAGAAAGTTTGTTGGAACATAAATGTAAACACAAATATACATTTAAATAAATACAATTTTAGAAATAAAAATCAATTAAACTGAAAAATATAAAAAAATAAATATATAATAAATAAATAATAGTGCTGCAAACACACTAGCAACCAGCAACATTTGTGTCTGGTATAAATGACACAGAACATCTAATAATAATAATGACAATATTTTCAGTTGTTTCACACTTTTTTGTTATGTATATTATTCCATATATAATTCCACATGTGTTAATTCATAGTTTTGATGCCTTCAGTGTGAATCTACAATTTTCATGAAAATAAAGAAAACTCTTTGAATGAGAAGGTGGGTCCAAACTTTTGGTCTGTACTGTATATTATATATATATATATATATATATATATATATATATATATATATATATATATATATATATCAATAAAAAAATTAACAATATAAAAAGTAATAATCATAGGTATTATAGGTATCATATAAAAGGTTTTGATTGTCGATATTCAAAACTCCAGCTACCAACTAAAAAAATAATAAACAAAATCTACTAATAATACTTTAAATGAAGTATTCCTTTAATTAAGAGGCCCTAAAAAGAATATGTGTCCTGATGGTCTCTGCTAGAGTGTTACAAACTTGACAAACAGCCAATGTGTGTGTGTGTGTGTGTATGTGTGCGTGTGTGTGTCTCAGTGTTTCTCCCTGCTGAATTCAACACCATAATTTCAGAAATACACAATAAATCAGCATCAAAAACATGCATCATGCCCTAAAGATTAGCTCTGTCAATCCACTACAAAAATGACCTTGAATCTGCATTTAAGTGTCACCACTAGAGTGTTTTGTGTACAAAACTAAGAGAAACACTTCAATTCCACTCTGAGAAAGCATTTCGCTGGACAACTTGTGGATAAAGACGCTCATTTTAATCATGACATTTCTGGGAAAACTTCTTTAGAATATTATATTTCTATGAATTCTCTTGAAGTTCTTGAGTATGTGTGCGTGTGTTTCTGGACTTACGCTGGCCCCACTGTCCACTGTTAGGGTTCAGGTAATTTGGGTACAACCCTTGAGGTTTGTCCAGTCGATTCAGCACCTTTCTGATGTTCATTACCTGCAACGGCAGAGCATGTATCTCTTATATCATCACGTCAAATGATTAAGCCATATCTAAGCTCATCCGGAAAATGCAGTAAACAGCCTTCTTAATGCGACCAATGTCTTCCTGCAGGGGACGGGACTCATAAATCTACAGACTAGGTCACTTTCACAGTTTGTACAGCCTCATTCAGAGCTTGTAATAGTGTCATTTGTCTGTGTCTATATTGCAGGTCAGGTCAGCGGATTCATTCGCAGAGAATCAGATCTGATAATTGCAGTGAAACAAGCATCAATATAACAGTTACGAGCAGAGGTCATCCTGGGTCACTATTGGTCAGCTCCTCAAACATTTCATGGCCAACAGTCCTCCAAGTTCACTTTTAGTTCAGTGTGGTGTTTAATGTGCCACAGAGGTGTAACGCGTGAACTGCTGCTCACCTTCTCTGCAAAATCTGGTCGCCCGGAAAGCTCGCTGAGATGCATGAACTCCAAATGCAGCGTCCCGTATTCGGCGAGAATACTGCTTCCTCCTGACGCCCATGGCCAGTTTCTGCCGATCCCACTGCATGGGGAAGAGGAAAGAAGAGAGAGATGGAGTTCAATTCAGTAACTCAGCGATCATGAGATGTGTGTATATACATTTTGTGTTGCTCTGAGAACCTTCAATCAGTGAAAATTCAACCAACCCAAATTTTTAAACCAGCATCTCATGTAATTTGATGTATTTCAGAATGAAAAAATATTATTGATATTAATATTAACAACATACATAATATATATACAGTACATATTTACACACACACAGGTTCAAGAATGACTTACTCAAATTCAGTACTCAAACATCATTAATAACACATATTACATGGTGCCAAGTTGATTTCATGGTCTTATTTTACTGAGTGGCCGTGTTTTCCTCCTGTAATTAGAGCTGCCTTTATTGACTTTCACTGGCACAGTTCCAACTAAAAGTTGACAACTTAACCCGACCTGGTAATGGAAGCCACATCTCCTGACCAGCTGTTACTACCTCGACAGCAGATCCGCTCAGTGTCATAACACCTCTGTGTCTGCACCAGTAAACAAAGATAAATTACTGCTGAGTAGTGACACGTAATCACAGCTTTAACAGAACGACACTCTCCACTTTATTTTTAAAGCCTAATTCTATAAAAGAGCGTGTAGATAGTTATGTCATTAAGATAGTAAATTACACACAATAGCTCTGGCCAGAAGGAACCGAGTACTGCTGAAGTACTCTTAACGGTATAATTTGGAGGCTGAATTTATGTGAATGTTTTTCTATGTGTGATGCAACTGGATGGCAAAGAAGTCCATGCACGTCTGTATAATTAATGAATAATCGTTTTGACTCCAATAGGATATTTTCTAGCCTCTGGTTGTGAATTCTTAATAACAAAAAGGCCTCATATTTCAGGCCACAGCAGGAAATGCGTGCAAACACCTCTGGAGTGTTGCTACCAATGTCATCATTTTTTTCACGGCGCTGATCTGCCTCTAGCACTACAGACCTCTGTGCATTGCACACGCTGCAGGGCTCTACAGTGCAAGTATTTGAGTGTGGAAATTGCTGTGTGCGATTCAGTGACATCTGAGACCTGACCAAAACTTGCTAACGTACAATACTATCAGAATATAAACACCTTACATTCTAATTACACTGCGGATGGCTGCTTTTCAAAGTCAACAAAGTGCCCAAATGCAATGGTTTAGGGATAGCCACTATTTTCTGTCTACTCATTAGCTGTACGTAAATTACACCATATAATAATGTGACCATTCAATAATATAATTCTAAAAAGTATTACATGTATAACATGTCACAGACCAATCAATAAAACATGATTAATAGCTATTTACAAACCAGCGACCTGTTATGCAATATACAATGTTTTGTCAAAGATGTAAAAATGGTGTAGAAAAACATTTTACAAGTTTACAAGTGCTAACAGATAAAATTAAATACATTTTAAATAATTAAATAAATTGTTAAATAAATAGCGTCTTGAAGTAGAAAGACAGATTTTTTTTTTCATTGTACAATGTACTCCGATAGTCCAACAGGTTATTCTAAAGTTATCAATATATTTGTCTTCATCAAATGTTCCTCACTCAAATCTGAGGAAATTCATTCTCGAAAGTCTCTGTATGTTTTCTATCCCACATTAATCTTTTGTTTTGGAATTGTTGCTGTACTACTTACTTTTGTTTTCAGCATTTACATGCGCATGTGTTGCATTGCCACACATTATTATTACAGTCTCAAAAATCCGACTGAGCTCCTAAGGGCACGAGAACTCCCAAACAAATGTTAGTGTAGAGCCCGGAGTTGTGCCAAGCCAATTTGTTTTTCATTACACAGATGATTAAAGCATGAACCACAAATTTAGGAAAACGAAGGAAAAAGAGGTGCCAGGCAAACAACAAAAAGAACATAATGGCTCTTTCCTGAGATTCACACATACAGAATTTGTTGCTCTCGTGATATTTCATATGTATGGTGATAGACAATTCCTGTTTATAATATTCAACGTGCAAGAATATATTTAACACAATGCTTCCTTTACAGTTCTATGCTACAGTAAAATTACAAAAAAGCTGTGACGTATTACTGAATATAGTAGCGTTAAGTGCACTTTTAATTTAATTTCATGTAAATACTTAAGGCTCAAGTCATTCTTGTCTACTATTCAATGTGTCACTTTTGTAAAGAGAATTAAGGTTTAAGTAATGAGTCACTGAGTAATGGTTTGTGTGTTCTGTCAGATACGCCATATATTGCTGGACCTCTGACAAACTGTTTTTGCTCCTCTTAAGTAAATCACTTTGGATAAAAGCGCCTGCTAAACACAAATGTAAAAGTACATTTTGCATTAAAAGGTACATCAGGTGCAAAACTCACTTTTACATGGTGTTTGCATATAACTGTGTCTTAGCATCGTGTACACAATCACCCTCTGATAAAAAAAATCCATCAATTCCTTTTTTTTTTAAATCTCGCAAAAGCGTACTTAGATTTATAGAGTAATATGATTTCATACTGCTTAAGGCCCAATGTCTTGTAAGCAGTGCAGATGTTTTGTAGCTGGATGTAAAAGTGAACGTAAGAGTCTTTATTTTCTTCCAAAATCAGAGCCACTGAGGATGCAGTGCATTGGTTTTGTTTTTGATGGTAATGAGCCAACAAATACACTTAAATTCGTTTAAGTCTATGCAAATCATTTAACTCCAGACTGCTTTCTGAACAAGGGATAATTCAGGGGAATTTTTGCTAATAAGTTAAAACTCAAGGATGGATCAGTACCCAGACTTTGTCCTCCAGAAGAAGAAGAAGAAATGTGATTTTAATATGTTTTTTTAAGATATTTGCAAATCGCCTTTCCTCTTCCATGGAAGAGAGGGGCGGGGTAATCAGAGCTTATTAGCATTTAAAGAGACATGCACCGAAACGGCTTTCTGTGAACAGAGCTGTTTTTGACAAGGTAAAAATGGTGTTGTTTTACACTACCACTAAGAAATTTTAACCAAAGTGTGCTACAGACATTTAATAGTGACACTAAAAAAATCATACCAACTAGTGGAAAATGGGCACTTGAAGTCCCCTTTAAAGCAAGAAAATTTCCCTGCGTTTCATTGGTTTAGATATTCAAACTTTCAACAGAGGTTGACAGAAAATCAGGTGACGGTTGGTGGAATAATAATTTAGCTATAGGTGAATAAGTATGTAAAAATGTAATATTAAGTAAATATCTAAAAAATATATATATTTCCTAAAATAACATGTTTATGGACACTCATTTGTTTAATTCCTAAATTAATAAAACATTTTTTTTAGCAAACTAGTTTAAATAAAGAGCTGAATCATAAAACATCCTTTTTTTAGGATACTGTACTCTAAAAATAATAATAATTATTTTGTAGTGTTAGGATGGCACAGTCCTAAAAGCTATTTCTTACTCCACTGTCTTTCTATGTAGACCTATGTCCCTCGCAGTAGGACACTTAATAATGAGCAGTAAGGGATACATAACAAATTATCTGCCAGAGCTCGGAGAAAATACCATTAGCCTGAATAATTAACTAGCGCTGGAGTGAAATACGAACTCCACCAAATGAACCAAAGCTCATGTATCCTCAGGCTGCTACAGAACTTAGCCTTTATGTTTGACATCGGACCAGAGTCTCACAATGACATTCTCTCCATCTCTCGTCCACAACCTAACATTTCATTCACTGTATGTAGACCAGAGGCCATGTACTGTATACATGCAATATATTACAGAGATCTATAAAGTTGTTGTACACCACAAAACTGATATTGATCCTACAGAATGAAATGATATGCGCTTGTGTGTTTAACTTTCATTAACGTCTGCAGACAATAAAAGCAGCAGAGTCATATCAGTAAAAGTTATTACTGCTCCAGAAATAAGCAACGGTCAAATGCCTCTGAAATTAGTCTAATCGCATCACACACATTTTCCTAAAAGCCCAAGTCTTCTGAATTGATTACCCAAGCTAGAGTTTAAGCACCCGGGGCATGGTGGTGACTCGGCCGTTAGTCATAATGAAATGGAGATTAGCAAAAAAAACATTTATACCATTCTTTACTTCATGACATGTGCTTAATGTAAAGCTCAATTAAACCGTAGAACAATTTTCCGTCATTTTGTTCGATTTTATTTCATCTGGGTCGAGAGGAGAGTCCTAAAAATGGAGCAGACGGAGCCGTGGCTCTCAGAGGAGGGAGAAGGAAGAGTAATGTCTCATTATTATCTGACCTCTCACCTTCACCTTCTGTTTATTTTTATATTTTTGCACAACCACAAACGTCCTCATCAATCACCATCAAAAGCATCCATCAGGCATAAATAAGTCTGTTTTGTAACCCCCTACATATGTCCATAATAGATGAGTAACTGAAATAAATGTGAACAATTGTAAAATAGCATTTAGAGGACATCAATTATCTAGAGAGGAAAATTATGGCAGAAGAGCACACAGCATGTGTCCTATTCAAAGCGCAGTTATGAAGCATACGTTCCCAACCAACACTGAACATCTCAGCGAGGTGCAGCCGTCATGCAGTTACTGTCTTGCCTTTTTATGAAACTAATACATTATATGAAAGGTGCCTTTACCCTCCTCCATAGAAAATTAGTGTTGATTCACACTCCATAACTTTCTCGAGTGTTTCTTATTCAAGCATGCATGCTTATGCCATTGGCGTGACTCACTGCGCCATGTATAAATACACATGTGATGTGACTGAGGGAACTAGATTTGTATTTTGTTGCTATGTGGTTGTTAGGTGTTCTTGGTGATTGATTACAAGTCTATATCAGAAGAACCCACCCGTATGCGTATCATCATGCACTGGGTGTACATTGCAAATGAGTACCACCCTATTAAGAACCTGTAATAGACGCTTTCCTTTAATCTCTTCACCATATCTCTCAAATAAACCTGTGGATTCTGAATAATAACAGAAAAATTGCTCTCAACAGGTGATTTGAAGTCCAACAGCTATTGCCTTGAAATTTGTGAATTCAAGTGCCTCATTGATGGCTGTGGCGGTGAGTCTTTAAACGGGATGAATTAAGAGATGAAGCTTCTCAGAGCGTTTTATTGTGCTGATTAAAAATAAGCATTAAAAACAAATAAAGTAAACTCTCCATTGGCCTTAATAATCAACAAAGCTAGACCAGCTTTATATTGCAAATTGTCTTTGTAAAGAAAACACAAAGATATTCATAGCATTTATAAATAACTTAAAAAAATAACATTTTAAAAGCTTAACATCATTTCCAATTCTTGGAGTCTAGGGGCAGAATTCATGAAGATCTTAAAGGGATAGTACACACAAAATGAAAATTGAAAAATGGTATTAATTATTCACCCTCATGCCATTCCAAACCTGTGAGACTTTTGTTAGTCTTCAGAACACAAATTAAGATATTTTTGATAAAAATCGAGAGCTTTCTGACCCTCCATAGACAGCAAGGGTACTACCATGATCAAGATCCAGAGAGGTACCAAAAACATTGAAAAATAGCCAATGCAACATCAGTGGTTCAATAGTAGTTTTATGAAGCTACAAAACTAATTTTTGTGTGCAAAAAAACTAAAATATGAATGAAGGTGTTTACAGGTTTTGAACGACATTAGGGTGAGTAATTAATGACAGAATTTTAATTTTTGGGTGAACTAACCATTTCAGAAAAAACTAATTAAATTCATGAGGACAATTAATTCTAAATTAATTGTATAAAAATTATTAAACTTTTTACCTTTATTGTTAAATTTATTACGATTTTTATATAATTTATTCAATAAAAAATGAAAATGTTTTGTCCAACTTTAATTAAGTCATTATCAATGTCAAGATGCCAATAGTCGAGATCATTCATTCAAGCTTATTTTTATTTTATGTTTAAACCGCTACTCATAATATCTTCTTGTGTGTTACTGCAAACTGAAGTCACACTGTTTTGAAAAACATGAGGGTGAATACACTGTTACATTTATGAACTTTCCGTTTCCTTATTTGGTCTTCCTCTTTTTGTTTTGTTAATTGATTATTCCCCACCTGTATCCAGTTCCCTCATTACCTCCTGTGTGTTTAAATACCCAGTCTGTTCAGTTCTTCCTGTTCCGTGATTGTATAATGCTGTTATTGTAACCTAACCTGATGTAGTATTGTGAAGTTAAGATGTTAATGTGTTGTATATTGTCTGTTATCTCCTTCGTTCAGTAAACTCCTCATTTGATCAAGATCCTCCTCAAACTCTTTATTCCTATGTTAGCATACACCCTTACTTGTAACTTACACACAGTAGAGAGAATACATATTTAAATAATAATAATAAAAAACAGAAAAAATATTTTAATGGGGGGTTGGGGGCAGTGAAAATGTTGGCATAGAATTTATCTAGAATAAGATGCTTAGAAGTTAAAGCATGGACTTCACTGACTTATTGAAAGACTTTACTCTTCTCTTAAACATGTAGCAAGCAGGACTCTTCAGTTAATTTAAAGCGAAGGAGGTTAAACAGAATTAAAGTGATGTCAGACAGGTAGCATGGTAAATTTGATTTGGGAATCATTTATCTTTTCAAACTTTCATTAAAAAACAAAAACAGGATGGAGTGCAGTAAAGAGATGACCAAGAAACATATTTCACTGAGCAGAAGACATTGGAAAAACTCTTCAGGAACAGGGGTCAACAGTCACACATACACAAGACTAGATGGGGTGATGACAGACAGGGTGAAGACGACGAGGTGCTGTACAGACAAACTTCTCTTCATACCACCGAGTGTGTCTGTATGAAGTCACTTAGAAATGGAGGGAAACAGTAAAAATAAGAGAAAAAATCTCCAGGCTGCTTGACTTTAACCAAGGGGAACATGGGAAAAATGTAATGAAGGACTTATGTTTATGCATGAAGGGAAATTTTCCCTCTGGAATAGTTAACAAGGAGCAAATGTGGAATTCAGGACTGCAGGAGGAAGCATAAAAGGGCAGATACTGGATGATGGCTTGAGTGTTTGACACACTCCAGGAGTTTAAAGAGCTCCAGGTCCTTGGCAGGAAGTCTGAGGGAAGATCGAATGCAACATATGCCATCAAATTTACCAATTCTTGGAGCCTTGGTGGGGGATTCATGGAAACCTTCAGAAGAACAAAAAGTAACTAAATTTAATATGACCAGTATAAAAAAAAAACAAAAAAACAAAAAAAAACAAAGGATGGATGGATGGAAACATGGATGTCTCTGCATTTTTTTTTTGTAAATCAATGGAATCCAACACAAATAATATTGGACTATACAAATTATTTAAATATTTTCATTGTATGGATAAAACAGTTATTCAAATTATCTTCTTTTGTGTTATTGCAAATGGAAGTCTTTCTCTTCATGTCTTCTTACTCTTTTAACAAAACAATGTTTTAAATTCCACTTTCAAATACCATAGAATGAATTGATTCATAAATGCATCTTTCACGAGTTAACTGCAAGTGTTTAAAAAACAACAATTAAGCATTAAACAATTGAAACAATCGTAACAATCCTTCAAAGTGGAAAATGGAACAAAAGGAAACGGCTGCATCAAGAACCAGAAGCAAATGATGACATTTACTGCTGCTTTAATTTCAAACACGCCGGGAGTCGTATCGTCTCGCAGTTAATTGAACAAATGCTTTGCGCACTTCTAAGCAGCACTTAATGTTAAAATTGGGATTTTATGGCACAGTTAGAGACCACACATTATGACTGTTCACACTGTGTGAATGTTGTGCTCATGCAGCGAGACATGTGAAAGGAGAGTCATCCACAGAGACCCTCAGTCTTGCTCCAGCCAAATCTGGGTCAAGGTTGTCTGTAAAATTAGGGCTCTTCTGTCTTTGCCTTAAATTTTCTCCCTGAACACTGGGGACTCACAGCAGACAGAAGGCATAATAAAAAAAAGCCCACATACAAATTCAAATTTCTTTTGGCTTAAGGCTGGTTTCTATTCCAAGTGGGTCAATACAATGACGTCTGTCCAAACATACAGTGTTTTTCATTTAGTTTTACGAGTTGTTTTCTAATAAGTGGGTTTCATAACTGCTGCATCATTTTACTGTCTTCGATGAGGTCTCTAGATCTGTTCAATTAAACAGATTCAGAAGAGAATATGAATTCATTGCACAGAAACTGAAGATGCCTGTGATTCATGCTCTCATCAGACACTGAATATGATTATGATCTCCTCTCCAGAGCTATCAACGCACCAGAACACAAGGCGAAATCAAGGATGATGGCACCGCCGAGGACCCCTCAGAACAAACAACTGCTCGTCACTGAGTGTTTAAAAGCCCCAGCTTCCCGATGTTGCACCTCATGGCTGAGGTTTTACAATTATCTTGGATTGGTTATCATAAGTGACTATGCTAGAATAACAGTTTTAACCATTTCCATACTGGCTATTAAAAATAATATTAATAATATTTAATAATAATAATAATAATAATAATAATAATAATAATAATAATAATAATATTATATATGTAAAAGTTATAAAATACATGTACATGTTAGGGATTCATAATTTTATAAAGAAAATTAATTTTTGCCTTTTGACATCTTTTTTTATATTATTATTAATATAATTTTTAAAGGGATATTGCATTAAAAAAATCAAAATTGTTTAAAAAAAATATATAATTAAATGGTAACAATAAACTTAAAATTAATAATGAATAAATACAATTAAAAATATAATATAAATACAAAAATAAATGCAGTATGGAAACTAAATAAACATAAAATAGGCTAATATATCTAAATTATCTAAAATATACGTAAAAGTTATAAATTAGTGTTAAAATGAATATAAATAATAAAAAATAAAATTATAGATATAATTATTTGTATATTTATTTGTGTGTGCATTATGTATATATATATATATATATATATATATATATATATATATATATATATATATATATATACATACATACACACACACACACACACACACACACACACACACCATAAACCTTTCTCTATATACATACATACATGCATACATACATATATATATACACACACACACACACACATTTAAACTTTATATTTATTATATTTAACAATATATTTATATTAAATATACTTCATATTTACCATGCGTACCTCAGCAATTAATTACTAAATGAAGGGAATAAATACACAGGGAAATGCATGTGAAATTGAGATTAGTTTTTCACATCCCCTTTCACTCTCCCTGATGAATTCCTGTGTCTCTTCACCGCCTTGACATATACAGCCATTAAAAGACCATAAGAACCAGAGAATCCTTTTACAAAATAAAACATTGTCCTTTGAAATGCCTTCAACAGTACACCTTTCATGAAGATGCATTAGGATATGCCTGCCCACTAGATGAATACACTTACATAACCACATTCAGCCTGAGAAGGGTCTGCGACACGAATTACAGGCGTACGGTGGCGGCACCACAGGTGCCTCGAGCCAAAGCGAACAATAGCGTGGAAGCAAACAGCATTAGAGATGTGGACAGAATTAACGATGTAGGTGACCCACATGGAGGGAGGAAAGCGCCTCCGCTAGAGGTGATAGGAGCACTTGTGCTAAGTGCAGATATGGCGGAAAGCTATATTTACTGACAGGAAGTGAAGACCATTTGTCTTGTAGCTGTGTTATTAGCCGCTCCTTGTTAAAAACTGCTCGGCCTCTCCATTTAAAACATTTGTCAGAGCACTTCACTCCAGTTCTACTGCAGTTTAAACAAGGAAACATACCCCAGACTCTCAAGCTAATATGAAAAGCTTTGATAAACACTGAAGTGCGTTTCTACTCTCTGCCATGTTCCACCCACTCATTTTGCAGTGTCCTCGACTGCAAAAAGACAAGTGTTGTGTATTCTGTCAGTCAAGGGATAACTCATCCAATCAAATCCTCTGACAGCTTTTTTTTCCTCGAGATCTCTGCACTGATTTCCGGCTTACCTAAGATTGAACAAATTGTGGTGACCAGACATCACAGACCAGGATATCTGGGATCTCTGACTCTGTTAGAAGTGTGTGAAACAGGAGTGAGCTGTGTGTCCACATAATCTATGTAATTTTAGATTATTATAGTACAAACCATACTGTATGATATCGGATACGTATATTTCTAAGACTTCAAAAATATCAGCATGATCAAAACCTAATTTTTTGAGCAAGCTAATTTTTTTTCTCAATTTTATAATACCTCAAGGTCATAGTACATGTGTAGAATTTCTGGAAAAAGGTGTCCGGTGTTTAAAAAAAAAAAAAAATTATAAAGTAAATGTATAGTAATATGTCTAAATGAACATTTATTGGACTTTTTTTTTAAATCCTGTTAAATTTATCCAATATAATATATTAGTCCGTTGAGGGACATATATTTCTGAATTTTATGTCAGTAATCTGATATATTAATATAAACATTTCATTGACGTACAGTACAATGTATCAAAATTTCATTTTACTTTTTGAAATAAATACCAAAAACTGCAACAAACTGCATATTTTACTTACTTTGGACCCCATTAAAAGGTGTTTTTTCCCCCTCATTAATCATTCTATATGAAACTTAACCCTGACATACCAAACATGATATTTGATGCATTAAATATTAGATTTTTTTTAAAGATTGTCTTAAGGTTCAATAAACTGTTCCATTTCAAAAAAAAATATTTTTCTGACTATTATTTCATGTCAGGCTTTACAGGATCAGTGTCCTGCAACTAACGTTATAAAACAGACAGCTCAAACTCAATTCTTACTGGATGAGTTATGTTTGAAGCCACTAGAAAAACCAAAATACATACAACCATGATAAACCTCTATTGAATAGGAGACACACATATATTAATGTGGCAGCTCTACTGTGATGCAGTATAAACATAGACAAATCTTTACTCATTGACACTGACGGCCACATGGTGTATACACAGTCAAATCACTCAAAACTAGTGTTTATCTAACTACATAAACATCTGCCTTGAAATGTACTTATGATTAAAACCTCATGTGCACTGCAAAAAATCTGTGTTTGATTATGAAGAAACAAACATGAATACATAACCATACTGTATATACATTTTTTAGATGACATGAATATGTGAATCTGCTTTACAATTAATAATGTTGTAAATATTGTTCAGTTTCTTGCACAGACTGATTGTTTAGCTTCATAAGACCTCTTGATCTTCAATAATAATACAATAATATCTTCAGGAGCCACAGCTACATGTAAAGTGAACTTTTAGCTTAAACTGCCTGCCTTGTGAAATACATGCAAAAGTGTGTCAAAATGCTGTGCTTGGCGATTACTCATGTAAACAATTGTCAGTTATAGATTAAATAATCGTAAACAGTTGAATGATTGAAAATACGTTTGTAACAGTATATTGGATCCATGCGGCTTAAAAAGTGACAGTGGGTAATATTCGTTATGCCGTAACAAACAAAACAGACAAAGAAAATCTTTTTAAATGTAAAGTTTAATTCTTACAGTGAAGACTATGTTGTTTTATTTTACATTTGATTATTCAATTTCTGTAGTATGCTGTTAGCTGAATACTTTAGACTTCTTTACACACAAAAAGGCACTTTTTGATTCCATTTGTACCTTTCTCTACCTTTGTTTTTTTTTATTACTGACAGTTTAATAATTTTCAATATTTTCTGTGGACTTCTTTCAGGATATGCCCTACACCAAACCCAACCCTAAACCTACCCAATAGTGCTAACAAATGCAAAACTGATATAAAAATCAATTTGCTGATGCAACCGTGCCATTTTAACTTCCTTATATATACATATATATATACATATATATATATATATATATATATATATATATATATATATATATATATATATATAAAGATATATATATATATATATATATATATATATAAAGATATATATATATATATATATATATATCTTTATATATATATATAAATAAAGATATATATATATATATATATATATATATATATAAATAAAGATATATATATATATATATATATATATATATATATATATATATATATATATATATATATATATATATATATATATAAAGATATATATATATATATATATATATATATATATAAAGATATATATATAAAGATATATATATATATATATATATATATATAAATAGTATAATATATATATATATTTGAAGTCATAATATTCTTCAAGTAATTGAATTGAAAATTACTTTTTATTGATCGGAACTATGCAAATCTGTGTGAAAAGGAATAAAACGTATCGAGTTTTACTGCCTCTAGTGTTCATTTCTTTTGGAAACTGCAGTGATATGTACTTATTGGTACGTATTTCATATATCGCGAAGAAGTGAATAAGTATGGAAGCATATGGGTAGCATTATTCAATTTGGGATGTAATATGCAAAATGACAATGCAATATGTAAAATGGCAATGCATTTCGGTATTTACATTTACATTTTCCAATACATTTGTGCAACGTTTGGTGCAAAATGAAAATGAAAATTAAATTACATAATTTTCATTTGCCATTTACTACACCAGTTTTAAAATGTAAAATGAATATTAATTTTAACGCTTTATAAGTTGCAAAATTAAAATGAAAATGTATTACAGAAATGATTAGATATGTTTAACATGTTAAAGCAAAAACTGTGGCAAAATGATCATTTAAATGCTATTTTTTTTAATTGCATTAACACTCACAGTCAAGACACTTACGATTGCATTTTCATTCGGTGTCCCGCAATGAATGTAGCAAAACTCAATGTGCACATTGAAAATGCATTCCGAGCCGATCACGTGTCCCCGCCCTCGCGCCACGTCAATCATTGTGTGAACAAGGCGGGGCTTACAGAAGGTCAGAGACTCAAGTCTCAAGAAGAGGATTCAATCAAGTGAGACAACATGGACAAGACAGTTGATCCGTGTATGTTTTGATCATTTCGGTTTATGGCTTCAATATTTCATTCGGACTTGTGGGCGGAGCTGAAACGCTGCTTTCATCTGATTGGTCGAATCGGATCGGTTTTCATCTGACAGCCTTCAGCTCGGTCTTGTCATTCTTTCAGGCAGAATAAGAGTCAGTGCGAGTGAAGCACTGAAATGTCTGAAACTACGCTCACTGTTAATTAGCATAATATTTGAATCAGATGTAGCTGGGCACATAATTTGTGCTGCTGAGACCTGCAAATTATTTCTAGGTTGTAGTATTGTATGAATATTGTCCCACTGATAAATACAGTGCAAATAGTTCTGTCCCTTTGGATAACAGTGAAGTGGAAATTAAAATCAATAATAGACTGAACAGTTCCATGTCTGTAACATTTACCACTCTTATCTTTTAAGTCATAAGGCACTAGGTATGTGTGTGTGTGTGTGTGTGTGTGTGTGTGTGACATTAATAAATAATTGTAAAAATGAATATAGTTACATTTCTAAATAAAAATAGTAAAATTAGCTCTATGCTGCTCAGTGCTCCTGTAGCCTACCCCAGAGCGCCCTCTCGCGGCTGTAGACGGTAATGTTTTCTCTTGGTCTTGAATAAATGTGACATATAGTCCAGTGCGACTTATATATGTTTTTTTCCTCGTCATGATGTATTTTTGGACTGATGCAACTTATACCGAAAAATACAGTTAACATTATTATTATTATTTATTATGAGAGTAATTGACACAGACTAGAACTTTAATGTTTCACCCAATTCAGCTCATATCTTTAGACTCGTCCGACTCGTGTTTCTTGTATAACTGGCCAGACTTACCTTCCCAAAAAATCCTATTTAATTTTATTTCATAAATTTAACTATATTTATTTCCACTTTACTGTTATCCAAAGGGACAGAACTATTTGCACTGTTTTTATCAGTGGGACAATATTCATACAATACTACAACCTAGAAATAATTTGCAGGTCTCAGCAGCACGAATTATGTGCCCAGCTACATCTGATTCAAATATTATGCTAATTAACAGTGAGTGTAGTTTCAGACATTTCAGTGCTTCACTCGCACTGACTCTTATTCTGCCTGAAAGAATGACAAGACCGAGCTGAAGGCTGTCAGATGAAAACCGCTCCGATTCGACCAATCAGATGAAAGCAGCGTTTCAGCTCCGCCCACAAGTCCGAATGAAATATTGAAGCCATAAACCGAAATGATCAAAACATACACGGATCAACTGTCTTGTCCATGTTGTCTCACTTGATTGAATCCTCTTCTTGAGACTTGAGTCTCTGACCTTCTGTAAGCCCCGCCTTGTTCACACAATGATTGACGTGGCGCGAGGGCGGGGACACGTGATCGGCTCGGAATGCATTTTCAATGTGCACATTGAGTTTTGCTACATTCATTGCGGGACATTGAATGAAAATGCAATCGTAAGTGTCTTGACTGTGAGTGTTAATGCAATTAAGAAAAATAGCATTTAAATGATCATTTTGCCACAGTTTTTGCTTTAACATGTTAGACATATCTAATCATTTCTGTAATACATTTTCATTTTAATTTTGCAACTTATAAAGCGTTAAAATTAATATTCATTTTACATATTAAAACTGGTGTAGTAAATGGCAAATGAAAATTATGTAATTTAATTTTCATTTTCATTTTGCACCAAACGTTGCACAAATGTATTGGAAAATGTAAATGTAAATACAGAAATGCATTGCCATTTTACATATTGCATTGTCATTTTGCATATTACATCCCGAATTGAATAATGCTACCCATATGCTTCCATAAATAAGACCTAAATAATCATGATTATGATTTTTGCCATAATCAAGCATCCCTAGCAAAAGCTATTAATTTTGTCCAGCCTATATATGCTTTTATTATATGCTCTTAGGTGACAAATAGTGGCTGACTTGCATTTTATGGATCACCAAGGACTACGGTTTCAGCTAAACTGTTATACTGAAAGAAATTCACCTACATCTTGGATGGCCTGGGGGTGAGTAAGTTAAAATTTTTGGGTGAAATGTCCCTTTAACTGATATTTCTGAGACCAAGGTAGATGAAATATGGCAAAGCAGTCAAAGAATCGAGCTGCAGAAAATGGCTTCTGCAACAAAATAATCCGAACCCAACTGTTTGTTCAGTATCATATCTCGGAAAGCCAGGTGCAAAGGTGACAGAGAGCCGCTGCTGGGTTTGGGGATTCAGATACACCGCTTGCGAGTCAATAAGACATGCAGTGGAAAGATCTGACCTGCTTGGCTCAAGAAAGCCTCAGGAGTTCATGCGGAAATGTGTTTGTTTGTGCGTCACTGACCTCTTTAGGTTGAGAAGAGCCCAAGGGATGCCAGTCGGGGTCTTAAAAGCCGGCAACAGCTTCTCTCCTAGTTCAACAGCTTTTCTCCTGAACACCTGAAGTAAAAGAAAGACAGACAAACGTACAGAGGTTAGTCTAACCTCATCCGTACACAGCAGAGGCAGAGCCGTGTGACCTCTGGCCGCCCCTGCATTCCCATAAACTCACCATATTTATTTTATAAGTCATATTTGCATGATACACAGAGTCGACTGGGAAAGAGAGGCACTGATATTCTGCTGAGGGCAGGATCCGGGGACGGCTGATAACAGCAGATAAGACGAGGGCACGCATCCCGCTGTAAACCTGCTGCCTGCCTGTCATCTTCTGTCTGCTACCTGGCCCTTCATTCCACTCCTCTGACATTTCAAACCATCAGGGAGCCGCTATGAATCCCTCAACCAGCAAATATGCTGCATATCTGCTGGCTGCTGAGATGATATCACACTGAGCCCAAGCGGACTAATCTGGCTTTAGCTCTTTTATACAGAAACAGAATTTTAGTTTAAGTGTTACGTAAAGGGGCTATGTTCAACACTTGTGTTTAAATATTAAAATAAAAATAAATACATTTTTATAACTACCACTCAAAAGTTTGGGGCAATACGATTGTTTATGAAAGAAGTTAATACTTTCATTTAGAATGGATGCATTAAACTGAAAGTAACATGACATTCACAATGTTACAAAGAAATTCTGTTTCACACATGCTGCATTTTTAAACTGTTATAATGCATTTAAATCAGGAAATATTGTATAACATGATATATAATCAAAATTAAATAAAGACTGAAATAAAATACTTCAATGAAAATAATTGTTCAGATTTTAAGTGGCTATAGTGAATTTTTTGGGCTGTCACAATTAACTAGCTCTAACAACATATCTCTTAAAAAAAAAGAAAGTTTAAGTTCAGTATAAAAAAAGTCTTAATTTGTCCAAGAGTAACACAAATAATTCACATTACAATAAAACCTTTGATGAAACAAAAAAGAAAACATATTTAAAATGTCACAAATCTCTCATATTAAATAAAAATTGGCATCAATACACATGCTTATGTCAAACAACAACACAACAATTTAGCATATTAAGGTGCACTTGTAACGTTGGCCTAGGATTCCTGCCTCAAAAAGGTTAGTCCTGCATCTTTTTCGACTCTCTTTCTGTGACTACACCTTCAAGTCTTTAATATTCAAATGGACAGCTTTCTACATCATGTCCCGATTAAACAAATATTGAAGATATACAGTATTTGTTGTGCAAGGTTTCAGCTTTTCTTCTTCTTTGAAGGGTTACTTTGGCGGAGGAGGTGTGCAGATCTGTGTCAGAGGGCCAGATTTACTCATCCCTCTTGTAATTCATCCTGTGAGTCAGAAAGCCCACAAAGCAAAGGTCCCCAGAGCACGGGCCAGATCGCTGCGTGAGAGCCTTTTTAAACACCAGAGAAGCAGACGGCACTGGCAGAAATCAAACCGCAATGCAATGACTTGTCAAAATTTACTGAGGAATAAAACCAGTAACACAACAATCATGCAACTGGAATTAAATCATGGGAAATCAGAGACATGATGCATCCAGCGAAGAGTAAGTATCATCTTAACACACTACCGATCATAATTCCCGCTGTACGACTCTAAATGAGGGTGTCTTTTCCTCCAAGTCCGTCATTCTGTATGCATATCAAGGATGAGGTCAACACATTGAAACTCATCGCTCTGTAGAGTTTTCCCCAGCGCCTCGACGGCCTAGATGAAGTTTGTGTGCTCGCCCTTGCTCTTCAAACACAAGGTGAGCCGTTATCTCATCCATGTGAATTCACTTAGCAGGTTGTCTGGTTGGATGCCGCCAGCATTCACCACGTTCAGCGCTGCATGTAGGCAGGCTAAAAAGAACATCTGAGCCTGTGGACTGTCATTCCAGATTACGATGCCATCAGCATGAGCACAATCGGGGATTATGGGAGAGCCGATCACTCAAAGCGTGCCATCACTTTGATCAATGCCTGTAATAAAACCCCTGCGCCTCAGAGTAAACAAAACGAAACAGAGCAGCCCTGCTAGACATTTTCAAATAAAGTCATGACAATGTTCAATAGATCAAAAACAGTCAGGCTTTAATATAAATGAGGACTGATGACCACAGCATGTTGCAGATGTTTATGTGGTTGACTTACATTTTTCAGTGGCGTCTGATTAGGTTAATTAGACTACATACAAAATTAAGCATTAAATTAAGTGCTTGCCCATGCAAAACTATACTGTGATGCTTTAGCAATAACGAGTAATAATAAAAAATAAAAAATAAATAACATACATAGCATACATTTGTGCAGTTATGTGGGACCCTGGAGCATGGGTATATTTGTAGCAATAGCCAAAAATACAATGTATGGGTCAAAATTATTGATTTTTCTTTTATGCCAAAAACCATTAGGATATTGAGTAAATATCATGTTCCATGAAGATATTTAGTAAATTTCCTACCATAAATATCAAAACGTAATTTTTGATTAGTAACATGCATTGCTTAGAACTTAATTTGGACAACTTTAAAGGTGATTTTTTTTTTTTTTTTTTTTTTTTTTTTTGCACCCTCAGATTCCAGATTTTCAAATAGTTGTATCACCACCAGATATTGTCATATCCTAATAAACCATACATCAATGGAAAGCTTATTTACTCAGCTTTTAGATTACGTATGATCAATTCTCAATTCTGAGAAATTTACACTTATGGGTGGTTTTGTGGTCCATGGACACATTTATTATCATACTTTGCATCTAACAAGAAATAAAAAAAAAAATCTGTTAAATATTTATCTGTTTAGCTGAATAACAAAATAAAAATTAATGATAAGCGGAATAATAGTAGCCTTGGCTTCTCTTTTTAAATGCATTTGACAATAATAATAATAATGGATGCAACAAGGCATATTTTTCACAAATTACAAAATTAAGCATAATTAAGTTAATTACAATATATATATATATTGTAATACATTTTTTATTAAGTGTGAAAAGTAAAAGCTGGTCAAGCAGACTCTATAACTTGAAGGTTGCTCAAGTGTCCTGTTTCACTTCAAGGTGTAAGTGCAAGTGTGTATGAGCATGTGCAAGACTACAAGTGACTGCTGGTCGAGTGCTAGACATCCACTAAATGAGATAAATTGTCTTGTCAGTGGATGGTGACTTGAGAAACTCATGGGGGCTTTTACCTAGATTACTGTTAGGACTACAGGTCATGGAGCCATAGCTGCAGAGAACCACCTGACCCTTTCAAAGCCCTCCAAAACCTGCTACGCTCAGCCAGAGATAAGTAAGATCCAGGCATGGAGACGAGCGGACAGAATGGTTCAAGAAAAAGCTATGAAAGCAAAGCCCTAAAGCTCGAGACAGCTTTGACAAAGGTTGACATTTACTCCACCATGAGGACCAAAGCTCATGCAGAGGGAGCACAGAAAGCGCACAGAGACATGAAAATTCACCTAAACTATAAGCAAAGGTGCTGTATACAAATGAAGGTTTGTTGAAGAATGCAAATTCATTCTATCATTAACTTTTAGCTCTGCACAAACAAAGTGGACAGCAGTGTTGCTTTGAGACAAATGTACCGTTCCAGTGACCTTTATTATTACAAAATGAAATTGATGCTTCGATATTTCATTAAACCGAGTGAATTTTCACAGATACTTCTGGAACACCGATTTAGGTCTAAAAGATTAATTGCTGTGTGGGAGAATCTATTATCAGATCAGTCCAAAGAAAACCAGGCAGACAAAACAAGGTCAACATTACCAAATGAAAATCCCAGAAGCCGTTAGCCCAGATGAACTCCTTTTACCAAATTAAAGGTGCTTTTAATGCATTTTTAAACACTCTGTGAATTGTTATTAACCATCCAAACAGGTAACAGTGGTCTTTACCAAAGCAACTATTACTGTTATTATTACTCATATTAGGCTACGTTTACACTGTAGGGCTAAATGCTCAATTCCGATTTTTTTGAAAAAATTAGATTTTTTTTGCAAGGCCGTTCACATTTCCAATTAAATGTGACCTTTTGGGATCTCCTGTGTGAACGTGAAATGACCCAGAAGTGACCTGCATGCGCAGAAGAGTACTCAACGGTCAACGACGTCACTCGTTGTTCGCTTGAAATGTTTTCGTAAACCGCCCGGTTCCGATAAGAGCCCTCGAGTTTGGCCTGAATAGAGCTGTCACCCCAAATATTATTTAAATCTGTGACCTCGCTTCTCTTCCATCGAATGGCCAACATTAAAATGTTACATTTTGACTTTTTTGGGGGTTTTATATGGGAATGATACCTGCACCTGTGTATACACAGACACACACAAACACACAAACAGACAGACAGACAGACACACACACACACACACACACACACACACACACACACACATGTGCACACACGCACATAAGCACACACTTACATTAGAAGAATAAAACTAAGGCAAAAAATTCAATAGGTGAACAAAGACTAAAGACTTCCTCTCTTCTGCAAACATGTACTGCATGGCATGAAATATTGATTTTCACCAAGGCCTGAAGTGAAAAACTACACTGGATATATTTCTGGTCTTAGAGCATGTAGAGAGACACAATGGTCACCTGTTAATAAATAAAACCTCTTAATTGAAACAAGAATAAGAATCCAAGCAGATGCAAAAGAGGTGTTGAACACTGCACTGTGCTAAATAGCTGTCACCTCTGATGCAGCAGAAAGCATCATTTGACATCATTTAGGGTCTGGTACAATAGATCATGCAGGAGAAACTTCTGAACGCAGCACCTGAAAAGCAATTTCTCTGAACATTTTAGCATATTTATCTTAAGTCAGCAGAGCAGGACAGCTCTAGCCCGCGAGGCTCAGCCTTTAGCTCCAACTGCGTAGATGTAAGAGCTAGACAGATGAACTATGACCAGAGAAAAAGAGCGTTTAGAGACAAAATGAAGGACACTATTATCCACACAGGAACTTGTGGCACTGTCATTATCAGAACATTAGTGACCATCAGCTTGAACAGCTTGAACCCAGAGCAAGCAAAAGATGTGGTGTCATTTAAGAGAGAAATCAAGGCTTCTACTTATGATCTTACAAGTTCAAGTTTACTCGAGTCATACAGCTAATGAGAGACAGATGAGGCAGGTATGTCCATATATATATATATATATATATATATATATATATATATATATATATATATATATATAGCAGACGGATCCATATGCTTTTGAATCGCTCTTGTGGATGATGACATAGACTGATCATTCTGCACAGTGGCGCTTCAAGTTGAACGCACCTAATGGCGGAGGGAGGAAGGACGTCAGGGTGAGTAATTAAAAATGCTCCAACTACTTTAAAAGCCAACATTTGGGCACATTTCGGCTTTTATGAACAACTTTTATGACAACCTTACTGTCAACCACAAGTCAATTCAACAGCATTTGTAATTGTTCCAAATTAGAAATGCTTGGTAATTTCAAAAAATGTAAAGAGAACCTTGTGGAGAACTATTTAATCAAACAGTGTACCCTGAGAGCGGCCTTTATGAGGATGATGGAAAGGAACTCATCTCTCTTCACACAAGATCTTTTGTATCTTTAGGGAAAATACTGTAAAAATGATGTATTCAAGATATATACAGAGAGAAGAGAACTGTGCTAAATGAATAATGAAACCTGTGATATTTCCCCAAGGTTGGATTGGGAAACCTGAGTGCGAGAGAGCGATCTCTCGTATGAACGTCAGTAAATTACACCCAGAGCTCCAGTCAACGGCTGCTCTGTGCCGGCTTCCCTTTGGCCGCAATACAAGACCTGCTGTAATAACATACATTTGACATAATTTGAGTTTCTGTTGATTAAACCAATCTGTCTTTGAATTAAACCAATTTTTTCGTTTCAATGAACTATTCCAATGAACTAATGTTAAGGAAAGGTAAGGTAAGTTAAGTTAAAGTTTATTGCTGTGTACTTTTTGGTTTTTAAAGTTGTAAACAAAGATTGTTGGAATACATTTACAGGGCTCCAAACTGCAACTAAAACGGTTGCATTTGCGACCATAAATATTAAAATGCGACTGAAGTTTTTGCTGAGGTCGCCACTGGCGACTAGGCCTATGTATTTATATGTTATCTCTTAAAAAATTGCATGTAATGCCTTTTTTCTGATTGTTTTGCATTCACATCGTTTGTTATGTTCGCACATTGAGTGAATGCGCATTTAAGTTTTAGTGGGAAAAGTTTTAAACAGTCCTCATCTGCCGTGCAGCAGCGCTGACACACACCTGATAAATGCGCGAGAGAAATGATGGAGACTTGGAGAGAAAGTGCAGAAAAAACAGCATCTATTTCGTTCATAATTTGAACAAACTACAACAAGTAAAGCTTTCATCTGTGTGGATATTGGCAATATCGTTAGCAGTTCTAGTTTCTAATCATAAGGCTTCTTCTTAACAAGATCTTAGTCCATGCTGTATTCTGTTAAGTATCAGCTTTAAAATAATTCCAAATTCACAACAAAATTCAAACATAAATACAGTTTTGGTGCTCTTTAAAGGGCCGTTCAGATATCGCGACTAAAAACGCGTGGAAAACGCCAGGCGTGCCGCTTTCTTCTTTCAAAGCACCCAGTGCAGAAGCGCTCCTGAGGCGTCTGCCTTTGTTAAGCAACCATGACCTGCTCTCTCCATGAAGACGCGTAAAATTTCAGCAAATGATAAATGGATTTGCATCACTAAAAATCACTTGCAGCAGCTCTGTTACTACATTTATTTTAAAATGGCTATCCATATACAGCTATGATCAGCTTTCAACTTTGGTACTGGAAAGGATGAAGCTGATTGGTTGGTTCTTGTCACATGACCTGTGGTGCGCGCTTGCGGGATTCTGAAAAGTTGAGATGTTTTTAACTAGATGCGATCGCGAGTAGTGCCTCAGTTCAAGCAGCACGTGAACCTATCATACCTTGCTCTTTACTACTAGAGTACATAATGAACATGAATTAACATCAAAAGGTAGGCTATTTTATAAGAGATTATACAGTACAACACTTTCAAACTGTGGAAAACGCGTAAAGCTTGTTAACATTGCTACGTAATATTAACCTCAGTAACCTTTTGGTGTCCATCATCAGTCAGCTAGAAAAATAACTATAAAGAGGAGCATTTTGCTATATTTATGAGCTATTGAATTTTTATATTTTTACTTAACCTGTTGTCTATATGATTCAACTCCTCCTATAAAATTTAACTTTACTAATTAAGAAAAACAGACTGAAAGTGTGAAAGACATGCACTCCTAAAGGAGCTTAACAGGTCTTCACAGAACAAAAATGGTTCCTCAAAGAACCATTCAGTCAAAGGCTCTTTGAAGAACAATCTCTTTCTGACCTTTTCATAATCTGTTATTGTCTTCAAATGTTAAAGGTCCTTTATGGAACCATTTAGACAGGAAAAAAAGGTTCTTCTATGGTATCATGAAGCACCTTTATTTTTAAGAGAGTATGACAACATTTACAGGACGCACTGAGGAGGACCCCAAACTATACTCAGGGGCCAAGTGATGCTTATAGTCCATGATATTGGTACAGATTCTGTGTAATAAACAACGCATGACTGTATATTTCAAGTTGGAAAAGACATTTAGCTCCCACTTTAAGTGAACCTTCATTCCCAGGTCATCTACAAGATGGATTAAATGCTGATAAAGTCAACAAAAGATGAGACATAAACACATCAGTATGATTAAAAAGTTAAAATGTAAAATAAATAATTTAAATAAAACAAAGTAAAATAAAGTTTTTTTTCTTATAGGAGCCAATGGCTCCTAAGTCGATTTTTTTTGTTTGGAGCCCTGCATTTAACTCGAAAATACTATTGTACTTTTTCTACTTCAAAATTTAATTTAATGTGTTTCTTGACATTTCTTTGTAATTGTTGGTGAAAACTGTTTCTACACCATTTTCATGCAAAATTGTCAACTTACCAGCTTAAGTAGTTGAAACATTTATGTAAAAGTTCGACATTTTTAGAAAGTTTGATTTATCGAACTTAAAATGTGATCTGATTATCTGTGTGGAAAGAAATGTAATTCTTTTTTTTTTTCCAACATGACTGCAGTTGTGTTACACAGTATTAACACAGTCAGTGTAAAAGCAGTTCTTTAATTTAGCATGATGTAAAACAGGCCCAATACTCACCTTTTCCAACTTATTCACTCCGATAAAGAACACAACAGACATCCGCCGACATAATTGTGCTTCTTCTGGCGCTGCGTTTCTTAATTTATGAATACATTTTGTGTAAATGCCAGAGTCTGTCTGCCATGCGTGTACAGCGGTGTGACAGACAGCTGAGGAATAATTGATTCCTTTAAGGCTGAGCAGGCATCTTTTTAATAGGACAGATATACGGGTAACATGGGGCCATTGTGCTTCTAATACAACAGGGATGAATAAGGCGGCCAGGCAGACTGAAGCAGAATTTATCAGCAGGCAAGATCCTGTTTGCAGCTCTTTTCAATAAGACACTGAGGCCTCTGTGTTCAGACACACTGAATCGGCCTTGACATTGTGACACATCATATCAAAAGAAGAGGGGGGAAATTCAGCTTGTAAAAAAAAAATTAATAAAAAATACAAGCTTAACCATACCAGTAAGTTAAAATGTGCCAGAAAACACACTTCTGTGTTGGCTGGCACCAACATTTAGTTGTCAAGGGCATGTCTGGAAATGATAAACAGTGTAGTCATACCGCAGCCATTCAGATGAAAATGAGGGGCTGGTTGAAAAGACGAGATGGATGGCATGAGATGACAGGGACGAGAGATAGATGGAGAACAGGCTTTCAGCATTGTGATGAAATAGGCCACAGGGACGCACCTGTGCTCACTGATAAAGCAGAACTAGTGAGAACGTGGAGCCACACTGACCCTGAACGTCATTTCTCACCATATCAAAGGAAGAACAGGAAGCGCAGGTGTGATCTTACAGACCACTGCCGAACTACAGAACGGGGTTGTCAAGTGCCGTACTTTAACGCAGAGTCCATACAAAAACAATATCCCAGGAATAAGTTACAGTTTAAAATATTATATTAAAATAGAATTTAAAAAGATATACATTTTATTTCACATTGCATTTGTATTTTAACAGTTTAACTGTTTAACTGTATTTTTAATACAGATTTAAATAATGTATCCTTTGTGAGAATAAGATATCTTTTGAATGGTAGCTTACCATAAACACACCTGTATCAAGTATTGCCTGTTTAAGACAAAGCAC